>NW_027225475.1:0-14394 GCF_041296235.1 Equus asinus | reverse complement strand
CCGGAACTCCTGCTCAACTCGCTTTTTTTTTCTGCCGGGGACGCCAAAATCACCTGTCAGCTAGGCCAGAACCACGTGGCGGACTCTATGGAATCACCCGCCGGGCATGCCGGAACCAGCTCTCAGACGTGCCAGAAGCACGTGCCGGACACGCCGGAACCACCTACTAGAGAGACCGGAACCACCTGCCAGACCCGCCTGAACCACCTGCTGAGTACGCTGGAACAACCTGCTCTACTCGCTGGAGCCACCTGCTGGACACGCCCAAAATCACCTGATGGCTACGCCAGCACCACTCGGCAGACAAGCCAGAATCACCTGCAGGGTATGCCGGAACCACCTCTCAGACGTGCCAGAACCCCTTGTCGGACACTCCCGGAATCACCTGTCAGGCATGCCGGAACCACCTCTCGAGCGTGCCAGAATGACGTGCCAGAGACACCGGATGCACCTGCCGAGCACTGCCGGAACCTCCTGTTCGACTCGCCGAACCACCAGCCAGAGACGCCAAAATCCCCTGCCAGGTAGGCCAGAATCACATGGCGGACGCTCCGGAATCTCCCGCCGGGAAGGTAGGAACCACCTCTCAAACATACTGGAAGCACGTGCCGGACATGCCGGCACCACGTACTGGACAGACCAGAAACACCTGCCGGACCTGCCTGAACCACCTGCTGAGCACACCGGAACAACTTGCTCGACTCGCTGGAGCCACCTGCTGGACACCCCAAAATCACCAGCCAGCTATGCCAGAACCACTTGCCGTACGCTCCGGAATCACCTGCTGGTTACACCAGAGCCACTTGGTGGACAATCCAGAATCACCTGCCGGACATGCCAGAACCACCTGTCACACATGCCGGAACCACGTGCCTGACACGCCGGAACCACCTCGCGGACAGACCGGAACCACCTACCAGACATGCCTGAACCACCTGCCGAGCATGCCGGAACCACCTGCCGGACACGCCAAAATCACCTGCGGGCTAGGCCAGAACCACTTGTAGGACTCTCCTGGAGCACCTGCCGGGCATGCGGGAACCACCTCTCAGACGTGCCAGAACCACGTGCGGCACATGACGGAACCCATTACCGGACAGACCGGAACCACCTGCTGGACACGCCAGAATCACCTGCCAAGAACACCGGAACCACCTGAACAGCTCGCCAGAAACACCTGCCGGACATGCCAAAATCACCTGCCGGCTACACCAGAACCTCTTGCCGGACACTCCGGAATCACCTGCCAGACATGATGCAACCAAATGTCAGACGTGCCAGAACCACGTGCCAGAGACACCGGATGCAACTGCCGAGCATGCCGGAACCTCCTGCTCAACTCGCTGTAACCACCTGCCGGGGACGCCAAAATCACCTGTCAGCTAGGCCAGAACCACGTGGCGGACTCTATGGAATCACCCGCCGGGCATGCCGGAACCAGCTCTCAGACGTGCCAGAAGCACGTGCCGGACACGCCGGAACCACCTACTAGAGAGACCGGAACCACCTGCCAGACCCGCCTGAACCACCTGCTGAGTACGCTGGAACAACCTGCTCTACTCGCTGGAGCCACCTGCTGGACACGCCAAAATCACCTGATGGCTACGCCAGCACCACTCGGCAGACAAGCCAGAATCACCTGCAGGGTATGCCGGAACCACCTCTCAGACGTGCCAGAACCCCTTGTCGGACACTCCGGAATCACCTGTCAGGCATGCCGGAACCACCTCTCGAGCGTGCCAGAATGACGTGCCAGAGACACCGGATGCACCTGCCGAGCACCGCCGGAACCTCCTCTTCGACTCGCCGGAACCACCAGCCAGAGACGCCAAAATCCCCTGCCAGGTAGGCCAGAATCACATGGCGGACGCTCCGGAATCTCCCGCCGGGAAGGTAGGAACCACCTCTCAAACATACTGGAAGCACGTGCCGGACATGCCGGCACCACGTACTGGACAGACCAGAAACACCTGCCGGACCTGCCTGAACCACCTGCTGAGCACACCGGAACAACTTGCTCGACTCGCTGGAGCCACCTGCTGGACACCCCAAAATCACCAGCCAGCTATGCCAGAACCACTTGCCGTACGCTCCGGAATCACCTGCTGGTTACACCAGAGCCACTTGGTGGACAATCCAGAATCACCTGCCGGACATGCCAGAACCACCTGTCACACATGCCGGAACCACGTGCCTGACACGCCGGAACCACCTCGCGGACAGACCGGAACCACCTACCAGACATGCCTGAACCACCTGCCGAGCATGCCGGAACCACCTGCCGGACACGCCAAAATCACCTGCGGGCTAGGCCAGAACCACTTGTAGGACTCTCCTGGAGCACCTGCCGGGCATGCGGGAACCACCTCTCAGACGTGCCAGAACCACGTGCGGCACATGACGGAACCCATTACCGGACAGACCGGAACCACCTGCTGGACACGCCAGAATCACCTGCCAAGAACACCGGAACCACCTGAACAGCTCGCCAGAAACACCTGCCGGACATGCCAAAATCACCTGCCGGCTACACCAGAACCTCTTGCCGGACACTCCGGAATCACCTGCCAGACATGATGCAACCAAATGTCAGACGTGCCAGAACCACGTGCCAGAGACACCGGATGCAACTGCCGAGCATGCCGGAACCTCCTGCTCAACTCGCTGTAACCACCTGCCGGGGACGCCAAAATCACCTGTCAGCTAGGCCAGAACCACGTGGCGGACTCTATGGAATCACCCGCCGGGCATGCCGGAACCAGCTCTCAGACGTGCCAGAAGCACGTGCCGGACACGCCGGAACCACCTACTAGAGAGACCGGAACCACCTGCCAGACCCGCCTGAACCACCTGCTGAGTACGCTGGAACAACCTGCTCTACTCGCTGGAGCCACCTGCTGGACACGCCAAAATCACCTGATGGCTACGCCAGCACCACTCGGCAGACAAGCCAGAATCACCTGCAGGGTATGCCGGAACCACCTCTCAGACGTGCCAGAACCCCTTGTCGGACACTCCGGAATCACCTGTCAGGCATGCCGGAACCACCTCTCGAGCGTGCCAGAATGACGTGCCAGAGACACCGGATGCACCTGCCGAGCACAGCCGGAACCTCCTGCTTCGACTCGCCGGAACCACCAGCCAGAGACGCCAAAATCCCCTGCCAGGTAGGCCAGAATCACATGGCGGACGCTCCGGAATCTCCCGCCGGGAAGGTAGGAACCACCTCTCAAACATACTGGAAGCACGTGCCGGACATGCCGGCACCACGTACTGGACAGACCAGAAACACCTGCCGGACCTGCCTGAACCACCTGCTGAGCACACCGGAACAACTTGCTCGACTCGCTGGAGCCACCTGCTGGACACCCCAAAATCACCAGCCAGCTATGCCAGAACCACTTGCCGTACGCTCCGGAATCACCTGCTGGTTACACCAGAGCCACTTGGTGGACAATCCAGAATCACCTGCCGGACATGCCAGAACCACCTGTCACACATGCCGGAACCACGTGCCTGACACGCCGGAACCACCTCGCGGACAGACCGGAACCACCTACCAGACATGCCTGAACCACCTGCCGAGCATGCCGGAACCACCTGCCGGACACGCCAAAATCACCTGCGGGCTAGGCCAGAACCACTTGTAGGACTCTCCTGGAGCACCTGCCGGGCATGCGGGAACCACCTCTCAGACGTGCCAGAACCACGTGCGGCACATGACGGAACCCATTACCGACAGACCGGAACCACCTGCTGGACACGCCAGAATCACCTGCAAGAACACCGGAACCACCTGAACAGCTCGCCAGAAACACCTGCCGGACATGCCAAAATCACCTGCCGGCTACACCAGAACCTCTTGCCGGACACTCCGGAATCACCTGCCAGACATGATGCAACCAAATGTCAGACGTGCCAGAACCACGTGCCAGAGACACCGGATGCAACTGCCGAGCATGCCGGAACCTCCTGCTCAACTCGCTGTAACCACCTGCCGGGGACGCCAAAATCACCTGTCAGCTAGGCCAGAACCACGTGGCGGACTCTAAGGAATCACCCGCCGGGCATGCCGGAACCAGCTCTCAGACGTGCCAGAAGCACGTGCCGGACACGCCGGAACCACCTACTAGAGAGACCGGAACCACCTGCCAGACCCGCCTGAACCACCTGCTGAGTACGCTGGAACAACCTGCTCTACTCGCTGGAGCCACCTGCTGGACACGCCAAAATCACCTGATGGCTACGCCAGCACCACTCGGCAGACAAGCCAGAATCACCTGCAGGGTATGCCGGAACCACCTCTCAGACGTGCCAGAACCCCTTGTCGGACACTCCGGAATCACCTGTCAGGCATGCCGGAACCACCTCTCGAGCGTGCCAGAATGACGTGCCAGAGACACCGGATGCACCTGCCGAGCACGCCGGAACCTCCTCTTCGACTCGCCGGAACCACCAGCCAGAGACGCCAAAATCCCCTGCCAGGTAGGCCAGAATCACATGGCGGACGCTCCGGAATCTCCCGCCGGGAAGGTAGGAACCACCTCTCAAACATACTGGAAGCACGTGCCGGACATGCCGGCACCACGTACTGGACAGACCAGAAACACCTGCCGGACCTGCCTGAACCACCTGCTGAGCACACCGGAACAACTTGCTCGACTCGCTGGAGCCACCTGCTGGACACCCCAAAATCACCAGCCAGCTATGCCAGAACCACTTGCCGTACGCTCCGGAATCACCTGCTGGTTACACCAGAGCCACTTGGTGGACAATCCAGAATCACCTGCCGGACATGCCAGAACCACCTGTCACACATGCCGGAACCACCACCTCGCGGACAGACCGGAACCACCTACCAGACATGCCTGAACCACCTGCCGAGCATGCCGGAACCACCTGCCGGACACGCCAAAATCACCTGCGGGCTAGGCCAGAACCACTTGTAGGACTCTCCTGGAGCACCTGCCGGGCATGCGGGAACCACCTCTCAGACGTGCCAGAACCACGTGCGGCACATGACGGAACCCATTACCGGACAGACCGGAACCACCTGCTGGACACGCCAGAATCACCTGCCAAGAACACCGGAACCACCTGAACAGCTCGCCAGAAACACCTGCCGGACATGCCAAAATCACCTGCCGGCTACACCAGAACCTCTTGCCGGACACTCCGGAATCACCTGCCAGACATGATGCAACCAAATGTCAGACGTGCCAGAACCACGTGCCAGAGACACCGGATGCAACTGCCGAGCATGCCGGAACCTCCTGCTCAACTCGCTGTAACCACCTGCCGGGGACGCCAAAATCACCTGTCAGCTAGGCCAGAACCACGTGGCGGACTCTATGGAATCACCCGCCGGGCATGCCGGAACCAGCTCTCAGACGTGCCAGAAGCACGTGCCGGACACGCCGGAACCACCTACTAGAGAGACCGGAACCACCTGCCAGACCCGCCTGAACCACCTGCTGAGTACGCTGGAACAACCTGCTCTACTCGCTGGAGCCACCTGCTGGACACGCCAAAATCACCTGATGGCTACGCCAGCACCACTCGGCAGACAAGCCAGAATCACCTGCAGGGTATGCCGGAACCACCTCTCAGACGTGCCAGAACCCCTTGTCGGACACTCCGGAATCACCTGTCAGGCATGCCGGAACCACCTCTCGAGCGTGCCAGAATGACGTGCCAGAGACACCGGATGCACCTGCCGAGCACGCCGGAACCTCCTGTTCGACTCGCCGGAACCACCAGCCAGAGACGCCAAAATCCCCTGCCAGGTAGGCCAGAATCACATGGCGGACGCTCCGGAATCTCCCGCCGGGAAGGTAGGAACCACCTCTCAAACATACTGGAAGCACGTGCCGGACATGCCGGCACCACGTACTGGACAGACCAGAAACACCTGCCGGACCTGCCTGAACCACCTGCTGAGCACACCGGAACAACTTGCTCGACTCGCTGGAGCCACCTGCTGGACACCCAAAATCACCAGCCAGATATGCCAGAACCACTTGCCGTACGCTCCGGAATCACCTGCTGGTTACACCAGAGCCACTTGGTGGACAATCCAGAATCACCTGCCGGACATGCCAGAACCACCTGTCACACATGCCGGAACCACGTGCCTGACACGCCGGAACCACCTCGCGGACAGACCGGAACCACCTACCAGACATGCCTGAACCACCTGCCGAGCATGCCGGAACCACCTGCCGGACACGCCAAAATCACCTGCGGGCTAGGCCAGAACCACTTGTAGGACTCTCCTGGAGCACCTGCCGGGCATGCGGGAACCACCTCTCAGACGTGCCAGAACCACGTGCGCACATGACGGAACCCATTACCGGACAGACCGGAACCACCTGCTGGACACGCCAGAATCACCTGCCAAGAACACCGGAACCACCTGAACAGCTCGCCAGAAACACCTGCCGGACATGCCAAAATCACCTGCCGGCTACACCAGAACCTCTTGCCGGACACTCCGGAATCACCTGCCAGACATGATGCAACCAAATGTCAGACGTGCCAGAACCACGTGCCAGAGACACCGGATGCAACTGCCGAGCATGCCGGAACCTCCTGCTCAACTCGCTGTAACCACCCTGCCGGGGACGCCAAAATCACCTGTCAGCTAGGCCAGAACCACGTGGCGGACTCTATGGAATCACCCGCCGGGCATGCCGGAACCAGCTCTCAGACGTGCCAGAAGCACGTGCCGGACACGCCGGAACCACCTACTAGAGAGACCGGAACCACCTGCCAGACCCGCCTGAACCACCTGCTGAGTACGCTGGAACAACCTGCTCTACTCGCTGGAGCCACCTGCTGGACACGCCAAAATCACCTGATGGCTACGCCAGCACCACTCGGCAGACAAGCCAGAATCACCTGCAGGGTATGCCGGAACCACCTCTCAGACGTGCCAGAACCCCTTGTCGGACACTCCGGAATCACCTGTCAGGCATGCCGGAACCACCTCTCGAGCGTGCCAGAATGACGTGCCAGAGACACCGGATGCACCTGCCGAGCACGCCGGAACCTCCTGTTCGACTCGCCGGAACCACCAGCCAGAGACGCCAAAATCCCCTGCCAGGTAGGCCAGAATCACATGGCGGACGCTCCGGAATCTCCCGCCGGGAAGGTAGGAACCACCTCTCAAACATACTGGAAGCACGTGCCGGACATGCCGGCACCACGTACTGGACAGACCAGAAACACCTGCCGGACCTGCCTGAACCACCTGCTGAGCACACCGGAACAACTTGCTCGACTCGCTGGAGCCACCTGCTGGACACCCCAAAATCACCAGCCAGCTATGCCAGAACCACTTGCCGTACGCTCCGGAATCACCTGCTGGTTACACCAGAGCCACTTGGTGGACAATCCAGAATCACCTGCCGGACATGCCAGAACCACCTGTCACACATGCCGGAACCACGTGCCTGACACGCCGGAACCACCTCGCGGACAGACCGGAACCACCTACCAGACATGCCTGAACCACCTGCCGAGCATGCCGGAACCACCTGCCGGACACGCCAAAATCACCTGCGCGCTAGGCCAGAACCACTTGTAGGACTCTCCTGGAGCACCTGCCGGGCATGCGGGAACCACCTCTCAGACGTGCCAGAACCACGTGCGGCACATGACGGAACCCATTACCGGACAGACCGAACCACCTGCTGGACACGCCAGAATCACCTGCCAAGAACACCGGAACCACCTGAACAGCTCGCCAGAAACACCTGCCGGACATGCCAAAATCACCTGCCGGCTACACCAGAACCTCTTGCCGGACACTCCGGAATCACCTGCCAGACATGATGCAACCAAATGTCAGACGTGCCAGAACCACGTGCCAGAGACACCGGATGCAACTGCCGAGCATGCCGGAACCTCCTGCTCAACTCGCTGTAACCACCTGCCGGGGACGCCAAAATCACCTGTCAGCTAGGCCAGAACCACGTGGCGGACTCTATGGAATCACCCGCCGGGCATGCCGGAACCAGCTCTCAGACGTGCCAGAAGCACGTGCCGGACACGCCGGAACCACCTACTAGAGAGACCGGAACCACCTGCCAGACCCGCCTGAACCACCTGCTGAGTACGCTGGAACAACCTGCTCTACTCGCTGGAGCCACCTGCTGGACACGCCAAAATCACCTGATGGCTACGCCAGCACCACTCGGCAGACAAGCCAGAATCACCTGCAGGGTATGCCGGAACCACCTCTCAGACGTGCCAGAACCCCTTGTCGGACACTCCGGAATCACCTGTCAGGCATGCCGGAACCACCTCTCGAGCGTGCCAGAATGACGTGCCAGAGACACCGGATGCACCTGCCGAGCACGCCGGAACCTCCTGTTCGACTCGCCGGAACCACCAGCCAGAGACGCCAAAATCCCCTGCCAGGTAGGCCAGAATCACATGGCGGACGCTCCGGAATCTCCCGCCGGGAAGGTAGGAACCACCTCTCAAACATACTGGAAGCACGTGCCGGACATGCCGGCACCACGTACTGGACAGACCAGAAACACCTGCCGGACCTGCCTGAACCACCTGCTGAGCACACCGGAACAACTTGCTCGACTCGCTGGAGCCACCTGCTGGACACCCCAAAATCACCAGCCAGCTATGCCAGAACCACTTGCCGTACGCTCCGGAATCACCTGCTGGTTACACCAGAGCCACTTGGTGGACAATCCAGAATCACCTGCCGGACATGCCAGAACCACCTGTCACACATGCCGGAACCACGTGCCTGACACGCCGGAACCACCTCGCGGACAGACCGGAACCACCTACCAGACATGCCTGAACCACCTGCCGAGCATGCCGGAACCACCTGCCGGACACGCCAAAATCACCTGCGGGCTAGGCCAGAACCACTTGTAGGACTCTCCTGGAGCACCTGCCGGGCATGCGGGAACCACCTCTCAGACGTGCCAGAACCACGTGCGGCACATGACGGAACCCATTACCGGACAGACCGGAACCACCTGCTGGACACGCCAGAATCACCTGCCAAGAACACCGGAACCACCTGAACAGCTCGCCAGAAACACCTGCCGGACATGCCAAAATCACCTGCCGGCTACACCAGAACCTCTTGCCGGACACTCCGGAATCACCTGCCAGACATGATGCAACCAAATGTCAGACGTGCCAGAACCACGTGCCAGAGACACCGGATGCAACTGCCGAGCATGCCGGAACCTCCTGCTCAACTCGCTGTAACCACCTGCCGGGGACGCCAAAATCACCTGTCAGCTAGGCCAGAACCACGTGGCGGACTCTATGGAATCACCCGCCGGGCATGCCGGAACCAGCTCTCAGACGTGCCAGAAGCACGTGCCGGACACGCCGGAACCACCTACTAGAGAGACCGGAACCACCTGCCAGACCCGCCTGAACCACCTGCTGAGTACGCTGGAACAACCTGCTCTACTCGCTGGAGCCACCTGCTGGACACGCCAAAATCACCTGATGGCTACGCCAGCACCACTCGGCAGACAAGCCAGAATCACCTGCAGGGTATGCCGGAACCACCTCTCAGACGTGCCAGAACCCCTTGTCGGACACTCCGGAATCACCTGTCAGGCATGCCGGAACCACCTCTCGAGCGTGCCAGAATGACGTGCCAGAGACACCGGATGCACCTGCCGAGCACGCCGGAACCTCCTGTTCGACTCGCCGGAACCACCAGCCAGAGACGCCAAAATCCCCTGCCAGGTAGGCCAGAATCACATGGCGGACGCTCCGGAATCTCCCGCCGGGAAGGTAGGAACCACCTCTCAAACATACTGGAAGCACGTGCCGGACATGCCGGCACCACGTACTGGACAGACCAGAAACACCTGCCGGACCTGCCTGAACCACCTGCTGAGCACACCGGAACAACTTGCTCGACTCGCTGGAGCCACCTGCTGGACACCCCAAAATCACCAGCCAGCTATGCCAGAACCACTTGCCGTACGCTCCGGAATCACCTGCTGGTTACACCAGAGCCACTTGGTGGACAATCCAGAATCACCTGCCGGACATGCCAGAACCACCTGTCACACATGCCGGAACCACGTGCCTGACACGCCGGAACCACCTCGCGGACAGACCGGAACCACCTACCAGACATGCCTGAACCACCTGCCGAGCATAGCCGGAACCACCTGCCGGACACGCCAAAATCACCTGCGGGCTAGGCCAGAACCACTTGTAGGACTCTCCTGGAGCACCTGCCGGGCATGCGGGAACCACCTCTCAGACGTGCCAGAACCACGTGCGGCACATGACGGAACCCATTACCGGACAGACCGGAACCACCTGCTGGACACGCCAGAATCACCTGCCAAGAACACCGGAACCACCTGAACAGCTCGCCAGAAACACCTGCCGGACATGCCAAAATCACCTGCCGGCTACACCAGAACCTCTTGCCGGACACTCCGGAATCACCTGCCAGACATGATGCAACCAAATGTCAGACGTGCCAGAACCACGTGCCAGAGACACCGGATGCAACTGCCGAGCATGCCGGAACCTCCTGCTCAACTCGCTGTAACCACCTGCCGGGGACGCCAAAATCACCTGTCAGCTAGGCCAGAACCACGTGGCGGACTCTATGGAATCACCCGCCGGGCATGCCGGAACCAGCTCTCAGACGTGCCAGAAGCACGTGCCGGACACGCCGGAACCACCTACTAGAGAGACCGGAACCACCTGCCAGACCCGCCTGAACCACCTGCTGAGTACGCTGGAACAACCTGCTCTACTCGCTGGAGCCACCTGCTGGACACGCCAAAATCACCTGATGGCTACGCCAGCACCACTCGGCAGACAAGCCAGAATCACCTGCAGGGTATGCCGGAACCACCTCTCAGACGTGCCAGAACCCCTTGTCGGACACTCCGGAATCACCTGTCAGGCATGCCGGAACCACCTCTCGAGCGTGCCAGAATGACGTGCCAGAGACACCGGATGCACCTGCCGAGCACGCCGGAACCTCCTGTTCGACTCGCCGGAACCACCAGCCAGAGACGCCAAAATCCCCTGCCAGGTAGGCAGAATCACATGGCGGACGCTCCGGAACTCCCGCCGGGAAGGTAGGAACCACCTCTCAAACATACTGGAAGCACGTGCCGGACATGCCGGCACCACGTACTGGACAGACCAGAAACACCTGCCGGACCTGCCTGAACCACCTGCTGAGCACACCGGAACAACTTGCTCGACTCGCTGGAGCCACCTGCTGGACACCCCAAAATCACCAGCCAGCTATGCCAGAACCACTTGCCGTACGCTCCGGAATCACCTGCTGGTTACACCAGAGCCACTTGGTGGACAATCCAGAATCACCTGCCGGACATGCCAGAACCACCTGTCACACATGCCGGAACCACGTGCCTGACACGCCGGAACCACCTCGCGGACAGACCGGAACCACCTACCAGACATGCCTGAACCACCTGCCGAGCATGCCGGAACCACCTGCCGGACACGCCAAAATCACCTGCGGGCTAGGCCAGAACCACTTGTAGGACTCTCCTGGAGCACTGCCGGGCATGCGGGAACCACCTCTCAGACGTGCCAGAACCACGTGCGGCACATGACGGAACCCATTACCGGACAGACCGGAACCACCTGCTGGACACGCCAGAATCACCTGCCAAGAACACCGGAACCACCTGAACAGCTCGCCAGAAACACCTGCCGGACATGCCAAAATCACCTGCCGGCTACACCAGAACCTCTTGCCGGACACTCCGGAATCACCTGCCAGACATGATGCAACCAAATGTCAGACGTGCCAGAACCACGTGCCAGAGACACCGATGCAACTGCCGAGCATGCCGGAACCTCCTGCTCAACTCGCTGTAACCACCTGCCGGGGACGCCAAAATCACCTGTCAGCTAGGCCAGAACCACGTGGCGGACTCTATGGAATCACCCGCCGGGCATGCCGGAACCAGCTCTCAGACGTGCCAGAAGCACGTGCCGGACACGCCGAACCACCTACTAGAGAGACCGGAACCACCTGCCAGACCCCGCCTGAACCACCTGCTGAGTACGCTGGAACAACCTGCTCTACTCGCTGGAGCCACCTGCTGGACACGCCAAAATCACCTGATGGCTACGCCAGCACCACTCGGCAGACAAGCCAGAATCACCTGCAGGGTATGCCGGAACCACCTCTCAGACGTGCCAGAACCCCTTGTCGGACACTCCGGAATCACCTGTCAGGCATGCCGGAACCACCTCTCGAGCGTGCCAGAATGACGTGCCAGAGACACCGGATGCACCTGCCGAGCACGCCGGAACCTCCTGTTCGACTCGCCGGAACCACCAGCCAGAGACGCCAAAATCCCCTGCCAGGTAGGCCAGAATCACATGGCGGACGCTCCGGAATCTCCCGCCGGGAAGGTAGGAACCACCTCTCAAACATACTGGAAGCACGTGCCGGACATGCCGGCACCACGTACTGGACAGACCAGAAACACCTGCCGGACCTGCCTGAACCACCTGCTGAGCACACCGGAACAACTTGCTCGACTCGCTGGAGCCACCTGCTGGACACCCCAAAATCACCAGCCAGCTATGCCAGAACCACTTGCCGTACGCTCCGGAATCACCTGCTGGTTACACCAGAGCCACTTGGTGGACAATCCAGAATCACCTGCCGGACATGCCAGAACCACCTGTCACACATGCCGGAACCACGTGCCTGACACGCCGGAACCACCTCGCGGACAGACCGGAACCACCTACCAGACATGCCTGAACCACCTGCCGAGCATGCCGGAACCACCTGCCGGACACGCCAAAATCACCTGCGCGCTAGGCCAGAACCACTTGTAGGACTCTCCTGGAGCACCTGCCGGGCATGCGGGAACCACCTCTCAGACGTGCCAGAACCACGTGCGGCACATGACGGAACCCATTACCGGACAGACCGGAACCACCTGCTGGACACGCCAGAATCACCTGCCAAGAACACCGGAACCACCTGAACAGCTCGCCAGAAACACCTGCCGGACATGCCAAAATCACCTGCCGGCTACACCAGAACCTCTTGCCGGACACTCCGGAATCACCTGCCAGACATGATGCAACCAAATGTCAGACGTGCCAGAACCACGTGCCAGAGACACCGGATGCAACTGCCGAGCATGCCGGAACCTCCTGCTCAACTCGCTGTAACCACCTGCCGGGGACGCAAAATCACCTGTCAGCTAGGCCAGAACCACGTGGCGGACTCTATGGAATCACCCGCCGGGCATGCCGGAACCAGCTCTCAGACGTGCCAGAAGCACGTGCCGGACACGCCGGAACCACCTACTAGAGAGACCGGAACCACCTGCCAGACCCGCCTGAACCACCTGCTGAGTACGCTGGAACAACCTGCTCTACTCGCTGGAGCCACCTGCTGGACACGCCAAAATCACCTGATGGCTACGCCAGCACCACTCGGCAGACAAGCCAGAATCACCTGCAGGGTATGCCGGAACCACCTCTCAGACGTGCCAGAACCCCTTGTCGGACACTCCGGAATCACCTGTCAGGCATGCCGGAACCACCTCTCGAGCGTGCCAGAATGACGTGCCAGAGACACCGGATGCACCTGCCGAGCACGCCGGAACCTCCTGTTCGACTCGCCGGAACCACCAGCCAGAGACGCCAAAATCCCCTGCCAGGTAGGCCAGAATCACATGGCGGACGCTCCGGAATCTCCCGCCGGGAAGGTAGGAACCACCTCTCAAACATACTGGAAGCACGTGCCGGACATGCCGGCACCACGTACTGGACAGACCAGAAACACCTGCCGGACCTGCCTGAACCACCTGCTGAGCACACCGGAACAACTTGCTCGACTCGCTGGAGCCACCTGCTGGACACCCCAAAATCACCAGCCAGCTATGCCAGAACCACTTGCCGTACGCTCCGGAATCACCTGCTGGTTACACCAGAGCCACTTGGTGGACAATCCAGAATCACCTGCCGGACATGCCAGAACCACCTGTCACACATGCCGGAACCACGTGCCTGACACGCCGGAACCACCTCGCGGACAGACCGGAACCACCTACCAGACATGCCTGAACCACCTGCCGAGCATGCCGGAACCACCTGCCGGACACGCCAAAATCACCTGCGCGCTAGGCCAGAACCACTTGTAGGACTCTCCTGGAGCACCTGCCGGGCATGCGGGAACCACCTCTCAGACGTGCCAGAACCACGTGCGGCACATGACGGAACCCATTACCGGACAGACCGGAACCACCTGCTGGACACGCCAGAATCACCTGCCAAGAACACCGGAACCACCTGAACAGCTCGCCAGAAACACCTGCCGGACATGCCAAAATCACCTGCCGGCTACACCAGAAC
>NW_027225474.1:0-25023 GCF_041296235.1 Equus asinus | reverse complement strand
TCTGACATTTGGTTGCATCATGTCTGGCAGGTGATTCCGGAGTGTCGGCAAGAGGTTCTGGTGTAGCCGGCAGGTGATTTTGGCATGCCCGGCAGGTGTTTCTGGCGAGCTGTTCAGGTGGTTCCGGTGTTCTTGGCAGGTGATTCTGGCGTGTCCAGCAGGTGTTCCGGTCTGTCCGGTAATGGGTTCCGTCATGTGCCGCACGTGGTTCTGGCACGTCTGAGAGGTGGTTCCGCATGCCCGGCAGGTTGCTCCAGGAGAGTCCTACAAGTGGTTCTGGCCTAGCCCGCAGGTGGTTTTGGCGTGTCCGGCAGGTGGTTCCGGCATGCTCGGCAGGTGGTTCAGGCATGTCTGGTAGGTGGTTCCGGTCTGTCCGCGAGGTGGTTCCGGCGTGTCAGGCACGTGGTTCCGGCATGTGTGACAGGTGGTTCTGGCATGTCCGGCAGGTGATTCTGGATTGTCCACCAAGTGGCTCTGGTGTAACCAGCAGGTGATTCCGGAGTGTACGGCAAGTGGTTCTGGCATAGCTGGCTGGTGATTTTGGGGTGTCCAGCAGGTGGCTCCAGCGAGTCGAGCAAGTTGTTCCGGTGTGCTCAGCAGGTGGTTCAGGCAGGTCCGGCAGGTGTTTCTGGTCTGTCCAGTACGTGGTGCCGGCATGTCCGGCACGTGCTTCCAGTATGTTTGAGAGGTGGTTCCTACCTTCCCGGCGGGAGATTCCGGAGCGTCCGCCATGTGATTCTGGCCTACCTGGCAGGGGATTTTGGCGTCTCTGGCTGGTGGTTCCGGCGAGTCGAAGAGGAGGTTCCGGCGTGCTCGGCAGGTGCATCCGGTGTCTCTGGCACGTCATTCTGGCACGCTCGAGAGGTGGTTCCGGCATGCCTGACAGGTGATTCCGGAGTGTCCGACAAGGGGTTCTGGCACGTCTGAGAGGTGGTTCCGGCATACCCTGCAGGTGATTCTGGCTTGTCTGCCGAGTGGTGCTGGCGTAGCCATCAGGTGATTTTGGCGCGTCCAGCAGGTGGCTCCAGCGAGTAGAGCAGGTTGTTCCAGCGTACTCAGCAGGTGGTTCAGGCGGGTCTGGCAGGTGGTTCCGGTCTCTCTAGTAGGTGGTTCCGGCGTGTCCGGCACGTGCTTCTGGCACGTCTGAGAGCTGGTTCCGGCATGCCCGGCGGGTGATTCCATAGAGTCCGCCACGTGGTTCTGGCCTAGCTGACAGGTGATTTTGGCGTCCCCGGCAGGTGGTTACAGCGAGTTGAGCAGGAGGTTCCGGCATGCTCGGCAGTTGCATCCGGTGTCTCTGGCACGTGGTTCTGGCACGTCTGACATTTGGTTGCATCATGTCTGGCAGGTGATTCCGGAGTGTCCGGCAAGAGGTTCTGGTGTAGCCGGCAGGTGATTTTGGCATGCCCGGCAGGTGTTTCTGGCGAGCTGTTCAGGTGGTTCCGGTGTTCTTGGCAGGTGATTCTGGCGTGTCCAGCAGGTGGTTCCGGTCTGTCCGGTAATGGGTTCCGTCATGTGCCGCACGTGGTTCTGGCACGTCTGAGAGGTGGTTCCCGCATGCCCGGCAGGTGCTCCAGGAGAGTCCTACAAGTGGTTCTGGCCTAGCCCGCAGGTGGTTTTGGCGTGTCCGGCAGGTGGTTCCGGCATGCTCGGCAGGTGGTTCAGGCATGTCTGGTAGGTGGTTCCGGTCTGTCCGCGAGGTGGTTCCGGCGTGTCAGGCACGTGGTTCCGGCATGTGTGACAGGTGGTTCTGGCATGTCCGGCAGGTGATTCTGGATTGTCCACCAAGTGGCTCTGGTGTAACCAGCAGGTGATTCCGGAGTGTACGGCAAGTGGTTCTGGCATAGCTGGCTGGTGATTTTGGGGTGTCCAGCAGGTGGCTCCAGCGAGTCGAGCAAGTTGTTCCGGTGTGCTCAGCAGGTGGTTCAGGCAGGTCCGGCAGGTGTTTCTGGTCTGTCCAGTACGTGGTGCCGGCATGTCCGGCACGTGCTTCCAGTATGTTTGAGAGGTGGTTCCTACCTTCCCGGCGGGAGATTCCGGAGCGTCCGCCATGTGATTCTGGCCTACCTGGCAGGGGATTTTGGCGTCTCTGGCTGGTGGTTCCGGCGAGTCGAAGAGGAGGTTCCGGCGTGCTCGGCAGGTGCATCCGGTGTCTCTGGCACGTCATTCTGGCACGCTCGAGAGGTGGTTCCGGCATGCCTGACAGGTGATTCCGGAGTGTCCGACAAGGGGTTCTGGCACGTCTGAGAGGTGGTTCCGGCATACCCTGCAGGTGATTCTGGCTTGTCTGCCGAGTGGTGCTGGCGTAGCCATCAGGTGATTTTGGCGCGTCCAGCAGGTGGCTCCAGCGAGTAGAGCAGGTTGTTCCAGCGTACTCAGCAGGTGGTTCAGGCGGGTCTGGCAGGTGGTTCCGGTCTCTCTAGTAGGTGGTTCCGGCGTGTCCGGCACGTGCTTCTGGCACGTCTGAGAGCTGGTTCCGGCATGCCCGGCGGGTGATTCCATAGAGTCCGCCACGTGGTTCTGGCCTAGCTGACAGGTGATTTTGGCGTCCCCGGCAGGTGGTTACAGCGAGTTGAGCAGGAGGTTCCGGCATGCTCGGCAGTTGCATCCGGTGTCTCTGGCACGTGGTTCTGGCACGTCTGACATTTGGTTGCATCATGTCTGGCAGGTGATTCCGGAGTGTCCGGCAAGAGGTTCTGGTGTAGCCGGCAGGTGATTTTGGCATGCCCGGCAGGTGTTTCTGGCGAGCTGTTCAGGTGGTTCCGGTGTTCTTGGCAGGTGATTCTGGCGTGTCCAGCAGGTGGTTCCGGTCTGTCCGGTAATGGGTTCCGTCATGTGCCGCACGTGGTTCTGGCACGTCTGAGAGGTGGTTCCCGCATGCCCGGCAGGTGCTCCAGGAGAGTCCTACAAGTGGTTCTGGCCTAGCCCGCAGGTGGTTTTGGCGTGTCCGGCAGGTGGTTCCGGCATGCTCGGCAGGTGGTTCAGGCATGTCTGGTAGGTGGTTCCGGTCTGTCCGCGAGGTGGTTCCGGCGTGTCAGGCACGTGGTTCCGGCATGTGTGACAGGTGGTTCTGGCATGTCCGGCAGGTGATTCTGGATTGTCCACCAAGTGGCTCTGGTGTAACCAGCAGGTGATTCCGGAGTGTACGGCAAGTGGTTCTGGCATAGCTGGCTGGTGATTTTGGGGTGTCCAGCAGGTGGCTCCAGCGAGTCGAGCAAGTTGTTCCGGTGTGCTCAGCAGGTGGTTCAGGCAGGTCCGGCAGGTGTTTCTGGTCTGTCCAGTACGTGGTGCCGGCATGTCCGGCACGTGCTTCCAGTATGTTTGAGAGGTGGTTCCTACCTTCCCGGCGGGAGATTCCGGAGCGTCCGCCATGTGATTCTGGCCTACCTGGCAGGGGATTTTGGCGTCTCTGGCTGGTGGTTCCGGCGAGTCGAAGAGGAGGTTCCGGCGTGCTCGGCAGGTGCATCCGGTGTCTCTGGCACGTCATTCTGGCACGCTCGAGAGGTGGTTCCGGCATGCCTGACAGGTGATTCCGGAGTGTCCGACAAGGGGTTCTGGCACGTCTGAGAGGTGGTTCCGGCATACCCTGCAGGTGATTCTGGCTTGTCTGCCGAGTGGTGCTGGCGTAGCCATCAGGTGATTTTGGCGCGTCCAGCAGGTGGCTCCAGCGAGTAGAGCAGGTTGTTCCAGCGTACTCAGCAGGTGGTTCAGGCGGGTCTGGCAGGTGGTTCCGGTCTCTCTAGTAGGTGGTTCCGGCGTGTCCGGCACGTGCTTCTGGCACGTCTGAGAGCTGGTTCCGGCATGCCCGGCGGGTGATTCCATAGAGTCCGCCACGTGGTTCTGGCCTAGCTGACAGGTGATTTTGGCGTCCCCGGCAGGTGGTTACAGCGAGTTGAGCAGGAGGTTCCGGCATGCTCGGCAGTTGCATCCGGTGTCTCTGGCACGTGGTTCTGGCACGTCTGACATTTGGTTGCATCATGTCTGGCAGGTGATTCCGGAGTGTCCGGCAAGAGGTTCTGGTGTAGCCGGCAGGTGATTTTGGCATGCCCGGCAGGTGTTTCTGGCGAGCTGTTCAGGTGGTTCCGGTGTTCTTGGCAGGTGATTCTGGCGTGTCCAGCAGGTGGTTCCGGTCTGTCCGGTAATGGGTTCCGTCATGTGCCGCACGTGGTTCTGGCACGTCTGAGAGGTGGTTCCCGCATGCCCGGCAGGTGCTCCAGGAGAGTCCTACAAGTGGTTCTGGCCTAGCCCGCAGGTGGTTTTGGCGTGTCCGGCAGGTGGTTCCGGCATGCTCGGCAGGTGGTTCAGGCATGTCTGGTAGGTGGTTCCGGTCTGTCCGCGAGGTGGTTCCGGCGTGTCAGGCACGTGGTTCCGGCATGTGTGACAGGTGGTTCTGGCATGTCCGGCAGGTGATTCTGGATTGTCCACCAAGTGGCTCTGGTGTAACCAGCAGGTGATTCCGGAGTGTACGGCAAGTGGTTCTGGCATAGCTGGCTGGTGATTTTGGGGTGTCCAGCAGGTGGCTCCAGCGAGTCGAGCAAGTTGTTCCGGTGTGCTCAGCAGGTGGTTCAGGCAGGTCCGGCAGGTGTTTCTGGTCTGTCCAGTACGTGGTGCCGGCATGTCCGGCACGTGCTTCCAGTATGTTTGAGAGGTGGTTCCTACCTTCCCGGCGGGAGATTCCGGAGCGTCCGCCATGTGATTCTGGCCTACCTGGCAGGGGATTTTGGCGTCTCTGGCTGGTGGTTCCGGCGAGTCGAAGAGGAGGTTCCGGCGTGCTCGGCAGGTGCATCCGGTGTCTCTGGCACGTCATTCTGGCACGCTCGAGAGGTGGTTCCGGCATGCCTGACAGGTGATTCCGGAGTGTCCGACAAGGGGTTCTGGCACGTCTGAGAGGTGGTTCCGGCATACCCTGCAGGTGATTCTGGCTTGTCTGCCGAGTGGTGCTGGCGTAGCCATCAGGTGATTTTGGCGCGTCCAGCAGGTGGCTCCAGCGAGTAGAGCAGGTTGTTCCAGCGTACTCAGCAGGTGGTTCAGGCGGGTCTGGCAGGTGGTTCCGGTCTCTCTAGTAGGTGGTTCCGGCGTGTCCGGCACGTGCTTCTGGCACGTCTGAGAGCTGGTTCCGGCATGCCCGGCGGGTGATTCCATAGAGTCCGCCACGTGGTTCTGGCCTAGCTGACAGGTGATTTTGGCGTCCCCGGCAGGTGGTTACAGCGAGTTGAGCAGGAGGTTCCGGCATGCTCGGCAGTTGCATCCGGTGTCTCTGGCACGTGGTTCTGGCACGTCTGACATTTGGTTGCATCATGTCTGGCAGGTGATTCCGGAGTGTCCGGCAAGAGGTTCTGGTGTAGCCGGCAGGTGATTTTGGCATGCCCGGCAGGTGTTTCTGGCGAGCTGTTCAGGTGGTTCCGGTGTTCTTGGCAGGTGATTCTGGCGTGTCCAGCAGGTGGTTCCGGTCTGTCCGGTAATGGGTTCCGTCATGTGCCGCACGTGGTTCTGGCACGTCTGAGAGGTGGTTCCCGCATGCCCGGCAGGTGCTCCAGGAGAGTCCTACAAGTGGTTCTGGCCTAGCCCGCAGGTGGTTTTGGCGTGTCCGGCAGGTGGTTCCGGCATGCTCGGCAGGTGGTTCAGGCATGTCTGGTAGGTGGTTCCGGTCTGTCCGCGAGGTGGTTCCGGCGTGTCAGGCACGTGGTTCCGGCATGTGTGACAGGTGGTTCTGGCATGTCCGGCAGGTGATTCTGGATTGTCCACCAAGTGGCTCTGGTGTAACCAGCAGGTGATTCCGGAGTGTACGGCAAGTGGTTCTGGCATAGCTGGCTGGTGATTTTGGGGTGTCCAGCAGGTGGCTCCAGCGAGTCGAGCAAGTTGTTCCGGTGTGCTCAGCAGGTGGTTCAGGCAGGTCCGGCAGGTGTTTCTGGTCTGTCCAGTACGTGGTGCCGGCATGTCCGGCACGTGCTTCCAGTATGTTTGAGAGGTGGTTCCTACCTTCCCGGCGGGAGATTCCGGAGCGTCCGCCATGTGATTCTGGCCTACCTGGCAGGGGATTTTGGCGTCTCTGGCTGGTGGTTCCGGCGAGTCGAAGAGGAGGTTCCGGCGTGCTCGGCAGGTGCATCCGGTGTCTCTGGCACGTCATTCTGGCACGCTCGAGAGGTGGTTCCGGCATGCCTGACAGGTGATTCCGGAGTGTCCGACAAGGGGTTCTGGCACGTCTGAGAGGTGGTTCCGGCATACCCTGCAGGTGATTCTGGCTTGTCTGCCGAGTGGTGCTGGCGTAGCCATCAGGTGATTTTGGCGCGTCCAGCAGGTGGCTCCAGCGAGTAGAGCAGGTTGTTCCAGCGTACTCAGCAGGTGGTTCAGGCGGGTCTGGCAGGTGGTTCCGGTCTCTCTAGTAGGTGGTTCCGGCGTGTCCGGCACGTGCTTCTGGCACGTCTGAGAGCTGGTTCCGGCATGCCCGGCGGGTGATTCCATAGAGTCCGCCACGTGGTTCTGGCCTAGCTGACAGGTGATTTTGGCGTCCCCGGCAGGTGGTTACAGCGAGTTGAGCAGGAGGTTCCGGCATGCTCGGCAGTTGCATCCGGTGTCTCTGGCACGTGGTTCTGGCACGTCTGACATTTGGTTGCATCATGTCTGGCAGGTGATTCCGGAGTGTCCGGCAAGAGGTTCTGGTGTAGCCGGCAGGTGATTTTGGCATGCCCGGCAGGTGTTTCTGGCGAGCTGTTCAGGTGGTTCCGGTGTTCTTGGCAGGTGATTCTGGCGTGTCCAGCAGGTGGTTCCGGTCTGTCCGGTAATGGGTTCCGTCATGTGCCGCACGTGGTTCTGGCACGTCTGAGAGGTGGTTCCCGCATGCCCGGCAGGTGCTCCAGGAGAGTCCTACAAGTGGTTCTGGCCTAGCCCGCAGGTGGTTTTGGCGTGTCCGGCAGGTGGTTCCGGCATGCTCGGCAGGTGGTTCAGGCATGTCTGGTAGGTGGTTCCGGTCTGTCCGCGAGGTGGTTCCGGCGTGTCAGGCACGTGGTTCCGGCATGTGTGACAGGTGGTTCTGGCATGTCCGGCAGGTGATTCTGGATTGTCCACCAAGTGGCTCTGGTGTAACCAGCAGGTGATTCCGGAGTGTACGGCAAGTGGTTCTGGCATAGCTGGCTGGTGATTTTGGGGTGTCCAGCAGGTGGCTCCAGCGAGTCGAGCAAGTTGTTCCGGTGTGCTCAGCAGGTGGTTCAGGCAGGTCCGGCAGGTGTTTCTGGTCTGTCCAGTACGTGGTGCCGGCATGTCCGGCACGTGCTTCCAGTATGTTTGAGAGGTGGTTCCTACCTTCCCGGCGGGAGATTCCGGAGCGTCCGCCATGTGATTCTGGCCTACCTGGCAGGGGATTTTGGCGTCTCTGGCTGGTGGTTCCGGCGAGTCGAAGAGGAGGTTCCGGCGTGCTCGGCAGGTGCATCCGGTGTCTCTGGCACGTCATTCTGGCACGCTCGAGAGGTGGTTCCGGCATGCCTGACAGGTGATTCCGGAGTGTCCGACAAGGGGTTCTGGCACGTCTGAGAGGTGGTTCCGGCATACCCTGCAGGTGATTCTGGCTTGTCTGCCGAGTGGTGCTGGCGTAGCCATCAGGTGATTTTGGCGCGTCCAGCAGGTGGCTCCAGCGAGTAGAGCAGGTTGTTCCAGCGTACTCAGCAGGTGGTTCAGGCGGGTCTGGCAGGTGGTTCCGGTCTCTCTAGTAGGTGGTTCCGGCGTGTCCGGCACGTGCTTCTGGCACGTCTGAGAGCTGGTTCCGGCATGCCCGGCGGGTGATTCCATAGAGTCCGCCACGTGGTTCTGGCCTAGCTGACAGGTGATTTTGGCGTCCCCGGCAGGTGGTTACAGCGAGTTGAGCAGGAGGTTCCGGCATGCTCGGCAGTTGCATCCGGTGTCTCTGGCACGTGGTTCTGGCACGTCTGACATTTGGTTGCATCATGTCTGGCAGGTGATTCCGGAGTGTCCGGCAAGAGGTTCTGGTGTAGCCGGCAGGTGATTTTGGCATGCCCGGCAGGTGTTTCTGGCGAGCTGTTCAGGTGGTTCCGGTGTTCTTGGCAGGTGATTCTGGCGTGTCCAGCAGGTGGTTCCGGTCTGTCCGGTAATGGGTTCCGTCATGTGCCGCACGTGGTTCTGGCACGTCTGAGAGGTGGTTCCCGCATGCCCGGCAGGTGCTCCAGGAGAGTCCTACAAGTGGTTCTGGCCTAGCCCGCAGGTGGTTTTGGCGTGTCCGGCAGGTGGTTCCGGCATGCTCGGCAGGTGGTTCAGGCATGTCTGGTAGGTGGTTCCGGTCTGTCCGCGAGGTGGTTCCGGCGTGTCAGGCACGTGGTTCCGGCATGTGTGACAGGTGGTTCTGGCATGTCCGGCAGGTGATTCTGGATTGTCCACCAAGTGGCTCTGGTGTAACCAGCAGGTGATTCCGGAGTGTACGGCAAGTGGTTCTGGCATAGCTGGCTGGTGATTTTGGGGTGTCCAGCAGGTGGCTCCAGCGAGTCGAGCAAGTTGTTCCGGTGTGCTCAGCAGGTGGTTCAGGCAGGTCCGGCAGGTGTTTCTGGTCTGTCCAGTACGTGGTGCCGGCATGTCCGGCACGTGCTTCCAGTATGTTTGAGAGGTGGTTCCTACCTTCCCGGCGGGAGATTCCGGAGCGTCCGCCATGTGATTCTGGCCTACCTGGCAGGGGATTTTGGCGTCTCTGGCTGGTGGTTCCGGCGAGTCGAAGAGGAGGTTCCGGCGTGCTCGGCAGGTGCATCCGGTGTCTCTGGCACGTCATTCTGGCACGCTCGAGAGGTGGTTCCGGCATGCCTGACAGGTGATTCCGGAGTGTCCGACAAGGGGTTCTGGCACGTCTGAGAGGTGGTTCCGGCATACCCTGCAGGTGATTCTGGCTTGTCTGCCGAGTGGTGCTGGCGTAGCCATCAGGTGATTTTGGCGCGTCCAGCAGGTGGCTCCAGCGAGTAGAGCAGGTTGTTCCAGCGTACTCAGCAGGTGGTTCAGGCGGGTCTGGCAGGTGGTTCCGGTCTCTCTAGTAGGTGGTTCCGGCGTGTCCGGCACGTGCTTCTGGCACGTCTGAGAGCTGGTTCCGGCATGCCCGGCGGGTGATTCCATAGAGTCCGCCACGTGGTTCTGGCCTAGCTGACAGGTGATTTTGGCGTCCCCGGCAGGTGGTTACAGCGAGTTGAGCAGGAGGTTCCGGCATGCTCGGCAGTTGCATCCGGTGTCTCTGGCACGTGGTTCTGGCACGTCTGACATTTGGTTGCATCATGTCTGGCAGGTGATTCCGGAGTGTCCGGCAAGAGGTTCTGGTGTAGCCGGCAGGTGATTTTGGCATGCCCGGCAGGTGTTTCTGGCGAGCTGTTCAGGTGGTTCCGGTGTTCTTGGCAGGTGATTCTGGCGTGTCCAGCAGGTGGTTCCGGTCTGTCCGGTAATGGGTTCCGTCATGTGCCGCACGTGGTTCTGGCACGTCTGAGAGGTGGTTCCCGCATGCCCGGCAGGTGCTCCAGGAGAGTCCTACAAGTGGTTCTGGCCTAGCCCGCAGGTGGTTTTGGCGTGTCCGGCAGGTGGTTCCGGCATGCTCGGCAGGTGGTTCAGGCATGTCTGGTAGGTGGTTCCGGTCTGTCCGCGAGGTGGTTCCGGCGTGTCAGGCACGTGGTTCCGGCATGTGTGACAGGTGGTTCTGGCATGTCCGGCAGGTGATTCTGGATTGTCCACCAAGTGGCTCTGGTGTAACCAGCAGGTGATTCCGGAGTGTACGGCAAGTGGTTCTGGCATAGCTGGCTGGTGATTTTGGGGTGTCCAGCAGGTGGCTCCAGCGAGTCGAGCAAGTTGTTCCGGTGTGCTCAGCAGGTGGTTCAGGCAGGTCCGGCAGGTGTTTCTGGTCTGTCCAGTACGTGGTGCCGGCATGTCCGGCACGTGCTTCCAGTATGTTTGAGAGGTGGTTCCTACCTTCCCGGCGGGAGATTCCGGAGCGTCCGCCATGTGATTCTGGCCTACCTGGCAGGGGATTTTGGCGTCTCTGGCTGGTGGTTCCGGCGAGTCGAAGAGGAGGTTCCGGCGTGCTCGGCAGGTGCATCCGGTGTCTCTGGCACGTCATTCTGGCACGCTCGAGAGGTGGTTCCGGCATGCCTGACAGGTGATTCCGGAGTGTCCGACAAGGGGTTCTGGCACGTCTGAGAGGTGGTTCCGGCATACCCTGCAGGTGATTCTGGCTTGTCTGCCGAGTGGTGCTGGCGTAGCCATCAGGTGATTTTGGCGCGTCCAGCAGGTGGCTCCAGCGAGTAGAGCAGGTTGTTCCAGCGTACTCAGCAGGTGGTTCAGGCGGGTCTGGCAGGTGGTTCCGGTCTCTCTAGTAGGTGGTTCCGGCGTGTCCGGCACGTGCTTCTGGCACGTCTGAGAGCTGGTTCCGGCATGCCCGGCGGGTGATTCCATAGAGTCCGCCACGTGGTTCTGGCCTAGCTGACAGGTGATTTTGGCGTCCCCGGCAGGTGGTTACAGCGAGTTGAGCAGGAGGTTCCGGCATGCTCGGCAGTTGCATCCGGTGTCTCTGGCACGTGGTTCTGGCACGTCTGACATTTGGTTGCATCATGTCTGGCAGGTGATTCCGGAGTGTCCGGCAAGAGGTTCTGGTGTAGCCGGCAGGTGATTTTGGCATGCCCGGCAGGTGTTTCTGGCGAGCTGTTCAGGTGGTTCCGGTGTTCTTGGCAGGTGATTCTGGCGTGTCCAGCAGGTGGTTCCGGTCTGTCCGGTAATGGGTTCCGTCATGTGCCGCACGTGGTTCTGGCACGTCTGAGAGGTGGTTCCCGCATGCCCGGCAGGTGCTCCAGGAGAGTCCTACAAGTGGTTCTGGCCTAGCCCGCAGGTGGTTTTGGCGTGTCCGGCAGGTGGTTCCGGCATGCTCGGCAGGTGGTTCAGGCATGTCTGGTAGGTGGTTCCGGTCTGTCCGCGAGGTGGTTCCGGCGTGTCAGGCACGTGGTTCCGGCATGTGTGACAGGTGGTTCTGGCATGTCCGGCAGGTGATTCTGGATTGTCCACCAAGTGGCTCTGGTGTAACCAGCAGGTGATTCCGGAGTGTACGGCAAGTGGTTCTGGCATAGCTGGCTGGTGATTTTGGGGTGTCCAGCAGGTGGCTCCAGCGAGTCGAGCAAGTTGTTCCGGTGTGCTCAGCAGGTGGTTCAGGCAGGTCCGGCAGGTGTTTCTGGTCTGTCCAGTACGTGGTGCCGGCATGTCCGGCACGTGCTTCCAGTATGTTTGAGAGGTGGTTCCTACCTTCCCGGCGGGAGATTCCGGAGCGTCCGCCATGTGATTCTGGCCTACCTGGCAGGGGATTTTGGCGTCTCTGGCTGGTGGTTCCGGCGAGTCGAAGAGGAGGTTCCGGCGTGCTCGGCAGGTGCATCCGGTGTCTCTGGCACGTCATTCTGGCACGCTCGAGAGGTGGTTCCGGCATGCCTGACAGGTGATTCCGGAGTGTCCGACAAGGGGTTCTGGCACGTCTGAGAGGTGGTTCCGGCATACCCTGCAGGTGATTCTGGCTTGTCTGCCGAGTGGTGCTGGCGTAGCCATCAGGTGATTTTGGCGCGTCCAGCAGGTGGCTCCAGCGAGTAGAGCAGGTTGTTCCAGCGTACTCAGCAGGTGGTTCAGGCGGGTCTGGCAGGTGGTTCCGGTCTCTCTAGTAGGTGGTTCCGGCGTGTCCGGCACGTGCTTCTGGCACGTCTGAGAGCTGGTTCCGGCATGCCCGGCGGGTGATTCCATAGAGTCCGCCACGTGGTTCTGGCCTAGCTGACAGGTGATTTTGGCGTCCCCGGCAGGTGGTTACAGCGAGTTGAGCAGGAGGTTCCGGCATGCTCGGCAGTTGCATCCGGTGTCTCTGGCACGTGGTTCTGGCACGTCTGACATTTGGTTGCATCATGTCTGGCAGGTGATTCCGGAGTGTCCGGCAAGAGGTTCTGGTGTAGCCGGCAGGTGATTTTGGCATGCCCGGCAGGTGTTTCTGGCGAGCTGTTCAGGTGGTTCCGGTGTTCTTGGCAGGTGATTCTGGCGTGTCCAGCAGGTGGTTCCGGTCTGTCCGGTAATGGGTTCCGTCATGTGCCGCACGTGGTTCTGGCACGTCTGAGAGGTGGTTCCCGCATGCCCGGCAGGTGCTCCAGGAGAGTCCTACAAGTGGTTCTGGCCTAGCCCGCAGGTGGTTTTGGCGTGTCCGGCAGGTGGTTCCGGCATGCTCGGCAGGTGGTTCAGGCATGTCTGGTAGGTGGTTCCGGTCTGTCCGCGAGGTGGTTCCGGCGTGTCAGGCACGTGGTTCCGGCATGTGTGACAGGTGGTTCTGGCATGTCCGGCAGGTGATTCTGGATTGTCCACCAAGTGGCTCTGGTGTAACCAGCAGGTGATTCCGGAGTGTACGGCAAGTGGTTCTGGCATAGCTGGCTGGTGATTTTGGGGTGTCCAGCAGGTGGCTCCAGCGAGTCGAGCAAGTTGTTCCGGTGTGCTCAGCAGGTGGTTCAGGCAGGTCCGGCAGGTGTTTCTGGTCTGTCCAGTACGTGGTGCCGGCATGTCCGGCACGTGCTTCCAGTATGTTTGAGAGGTGGTTCCTACCTTCCCGGCGGGAGATTCCGGAGCGTCCGCCATGTGATTCTGGCCTACCTGGCAGGGGATTTTGGCGTCTCTGGCTGGTGGTTCCGGCGAGTCGAAGAGGAGGTTCCGGCGTGCTCGGCAGGTGCATCCGGTGTCTCTGGCACGTCATTCTGGCACGCTCGAGAGGTGGTTCCGGCATGCCTGACAGGTGATTCCGGAGTGTCCGACAAGGGGTTCTGGCACGTCTGAGAGGTGGTTCCGGCATACCCTGCAGGTGATTCTGGCTTGTCTGCCGAGTGGTGCTGGCGTAGCCATCAGGTGATTTTGGCGCGTCCAGCAGGTGGCTCCAGCGAGTAGAGCAGGTTGTTCCAGCGTACTCAGCAGGTGGTTCAGGCGGGTCTGGCAGGTGGTTCCGGTCTCTCTAGTAGGTGGTTCCGGCGTGTCCGGCACGTGCTTCTGGCACGTCTGAGAGCTGGTTCCGGCATGCCCGGCGGGTGATTCCATAGAGTCCGCCACGTGGTTCTGGCCTAGCTGACAGGTGATTTTGGCGTCCCCGGCAGGTGGTTACAGCGAGTTGAGCAGGAGGTTCCGGCATGCTCGGCAGTTGCATCCGGTGTCTCTGGCACGTGGTTCTGGCACGTCTGACATTTGGTTGCATCATGTCTGGCAGGTGATTCCGGAGTGTCCGGCAAGAGGTTCTGGTGTAGCCGGCAGGTGATTTTGGCATGCCCGGCAGGTGTTTCTGGCGAGCTGTTCAGGTGGTTCCGGTGTTCTTGGCAGGTGATTCTGGCGTGTCCAGCAGGTGGTTCCGGTCTGTCCGGTAATGGGTTCCGTCATGTGCCGCACGTGGTTCTGGCACGTCTGAGAGGTGGTTCCCGCATGCCCGGCAGGTGCTCCAGGAGAGTCCTACAAGTGGTTCTGGCCTAGCCCGCAGGTGGTTTTGGCGTGTCCGGCAGGTGGTTCCGGCATGCTCGGCAGGTGGTTCAGGCATGTCTGGTAGGTGGTTCCGGTCTGTCCGCGAGGTGGTTCCGGCGTGTCAGGCACGTGGTTCCGGCATGTGTGACAGGTGGTTCTGGCATGTCCGGCAGGTGATTCTGGATTGTCCACCAAGTGGCTCTGGTGTAACCAGCAGGTGATTCCGGAGTGTACGGCAAGTGGTTCTGGCATAGCTGGCTGGTGATTTTGGGGTGTCCAGCAGGTGGCTCCAGCGAGTCGAGCAAGTTGTTCCGGTGTGCTCAGCAGGTGGTTCAGGCAGGTCCGGCAGGTGTTTCTGGTCTGTCCAGTACGTGGTGCCGGCATGTCCGGCACGTGCTTCCAGTATGTTTGAGAGGTGGTTCCTACCTTCCCGGCGGGAGATTCCGGAGCGTCCGCCATGTGATTCTGGCCTACCTGGCAGGGGATTTTGGCGTCTCTGGCTGGTGGTTCCGGCGAGTCGAAGAGGAGGTTCCGGCGTGCTCGGCAGGTGCATCCGGTGTCTCTGGCACGTCATTCTGGCACGCTCGAGAGGTGGTTCCGGCATGCCTGACAGGTGATTCCGGAGTGTCCGACAAGGGGTTCTGGCACGTCTGAGAGGTGGTTCCGGCATACCCTGCAGGTGATTCTGGCTTGTCTGCCGAGTGGTGCTGGCGTAGCCATCAGGTGATTTTGGCGCGTCCAGCAGGTGGCTCCAGCGAGTAGAGCAGGTTGTTCCAGCGTACTCAGCAGGTGGTTCAGGCGGGTCTGGCAGGTGGTTCCGGTCTCTCTAGTAGGTGGTTCCGGCGTGTCCGGCACGTGCTTCTGGCACGTCTGAGAGCTGGTTCCGGCATGCCCGGCGGGTGATTCCATAGAGTCCGCCACGTGGTTCTGGCCTAGCTGACAGGTGATTTTGGCGTCCCCGGCAGGTGGTTACAGCGAGTTGAGCAGGAGGTTCCGGCATGCTCGGCAGTTGCATCCGGTGTCTCTGGCACGTGGTTCTGGCACGTCTGACATTTGGTTGCATCATGTCTGGCAGGTGATTCCGGAGTGTCCGGCAAGAGGTTCTGGTGTAGCCGGCAGGTGATTTTGGCATGCCCGGCAGGTGTTTCTGGCGAGCTGTTCAGGTGGTTCCGGTGTTCTTGGCAGGTGATTCTGGCGTGTCCAGCAGGTGGTTCCGGTCTGTCCGGTAATGGGTTCCGTCATGTGCCGCACGTGGTTCTGGCACGTCTGAGAGGTGGTTCCCGCATGCCCGGCAGGTGCTCCAGGAGAGTCCTACAAGTGGTTCTGGCCTAGCCCGCAGGTGGTTTTGGCGTGTCCGGCAGGTGGTTCCGGCATGCTCGGCAGGTGGTTCAGGCATGTCTGGTAGGTGGTTCCGGTCTGTCCGCGAGGTGGTTCCGGCGTGTCAGGCACGTGGTTCCGGCATGTGTGACAGGTGGTTCTGGCATGTCCGGCAGGTGATTCTGGATTGTCCACCAAGTGGCTCTGGTGTAACCAGCAGGTGATTCCGGAGTGTACGGCAAGTGGTTCTGGCATAGCTGGCTGGTGATTTTGGGGTGTCCAGCAGGTGGCTCCAGCGAGTCGAGCAAGTTGTTCCGGTGTGCTCAGCAGGTGGTTCAGGCAGGTCCGGCAGGTGTTTCTGGTCTGTCCAGTACGTGGTGCCGGCATGTCCGGCACGTGCTTCCAGTATGTTTGAGAGGTGGTTCCTACCTTCCCGGCGGGAGATTCCGGAGCGTCCGCCATGTGATTCTGGCCTACCTGGCAGGGGATTTTGGCGTCTCTGGCTGGTGGTTCCGGCGAGTCGAAGAGGAGGTTCCGGCGTGCTCGGCAGGTGCATCCGGTGTCTCTGGCACGTCATTCTGGCACGCTCGAGAGGTGGTTCCGGCATGCCTGACAGGTGATTCCGGAGTGTCCGACAAGGGGTTCTGGCACGTCTGAGAGGTGGTTCCGGCATACCCTGCAGGTGATTCTGGCTTGTCTGCCGAGTGGTGCTGGCGTAGCCATCAGGTGATTTTGGCGCGTCCAGCAGGTGGCTCCAGCGAGTAGAGCAGGTTGTTCCAGCGTACTCAGCAGGTGGTTCAGGCGGGTCTGGCAGGTGGTTCCGGTCTCTCTAGTAGGTGGTTCCGGCGTGTCCGGCACGTGCTTCTGGCACGTCTGAGAGCTGGTTCCGGCATGCCCGGCGGGTGATTCCATAGAGTCCGCCACGTGGTTCTGGCCTAGCTGACAGGTGATTTTGGCGTCCCCGGCAGGTGGTTACAGCGAGTTGAGCAGGAGGTTCCGGCATGCTCGGCAGTTGCATCCGGTGTCTCTGGCACGTGGTTCTGGCACGTCTGACATTTGGTTGCATCATGTCTGGCAGGTGATTCCGGAGTGTCCGGCAAGAGGTTCTGGTGTAGCCGGCAGGTGATTTTGGCATGCCCGGCAGGTGTTTCTGGCGAGCTGTTCAGGTGGTTCCGGTGTTCTTGGCAGGTGATTCTGGCGTGTCCAGCAGGTGGTTCCGGTCTGTCCGGTAATGGGTTCCGTCATGTGCCGCACGTGGTTCTGGCACGTCTGAGAGGTGGTTCCCGCATGCCCGGCAGGTGCTCCAGGAGAGTCCTACAAGTGGTTCTGGCCTAGCCCGCAGGTGGTTTTGGCGTGTCCGGCAGGTGGTTCCGGCATGCTCGGCAGGTGGTTCAGGCATGTCTGGTAGGTGGTTCCGGTCTGTCCGCGAGGTGGTTCCGGCGTGTCAGGCACGTGGTTCCGGCATGTGTGACAGGTGGTTCTGGCATGTCCGGCAGGTGATTCTGGATTGTCCACCAAGTGGCTCTGGTGTAACCAGCAGGTGATTCCGGAGTGTACGGCAAGTGGTTCTGGCATAGCTGGCTGGTGATTTTGGGGTGTCCAGCAGGTGGCTCCAGCGAGTCGAGCAAGTTGTTCCGGTGTGCTCAGCAGGTGGTTCAGGCAGGTCCGGCAGGTGTTTCTGGTCTGTCCAGTACGTGGTGCCGGCATGTCCGGCACGTGCTTCCAGTATGTTTGAGAGGTGGTTCCTACCTTCCCGGCGGGAGATTCCGGAGCGTCCGCCATGTGATTCTGGCCTACCTGGCAGGGGATTTTGGCGTCTCTGGCTGGTGGTTCCGGCGAGTCGAAGAGGAGGTTCCGGCGTGCTCGGCAGGTGCATCCGGTGTCTCTGGCACGTCATTCTGGCACGCTCGAGAGGTGGTTCCGGCATGCCTGACAGGTGATTCCGGAGTGTCCGACAAGGGGTTCTGGCACGTCTGAGAGGTGGTTCCGGCATACCCTGCAGGTGATTCTGGCTTGTCTGCCGAGTGGTGCTGGCGTAGCCATCAGGTGATTTTGGCGCGTCCAGCAGGTGGCTCCAGCGAGTAGAGCAGGTTGTTCCAGCGTACTCAGCAGGTGGTTCAGGCGGGTCTGGCAGGTGGTTCCGGTCTCTCTAGTAGGTGGTTCCGGCGTGTCCGGCACGTGCTTCTGGCACGTCTGAGAGCTGGTTCCGGCATGCCCGGCGGGTGATTCCATAGAGTCCGCCACGTGGTTCTGGCCTAGCTGACAGGTGATTTTGGCGTCCCCGGCAGGTGGTTACAGCGAGTTGAGCAGGAGGTTCCGGCATGCTCGGCAGTTGCATCCGGTGTCTCTGGCACGTGGTTCTGGCACGTCTGACATTTGGTTGCATCATGTCTGGCAGGTGATTCCGGAGTGTCCGGCAAGAGGTTCTGGTGTAGCCGGCAGGTGATTTTGGCATGCCCGGCAGGTGTTTCTGGCGAGCTGTTCAGGTGGTTCCGGTGTTCTTGGCAGGTGATTCTGGCGTGTCCAGCAGGTGGTTCCGGTCTGTCCGGTAATGGGTTCCGTCATGTGCCGCACGTGGTTCTGGCACGTCTGAGAGGTGGTTCCCGCATGCCCGGCAGGTGCTCCAGGAGAGTCCTACAAGTGGTTCTGGCCTAGCCCGCAGGTGGTTTTGGCGTGTCCGGCAGGTGGTTCCGGCATGCTCGGCAGGTGGTTCAGGCATGTCTGGTAGGTGGTTCCGGTCTGTCCGCGAGGTGGTTCCGGCGTGTCAGGCACGTGGTTCCGGCATGTGTGACAGGTGGTTCTGGCATGTCCGGCAGGTGATTCTGGATTGTCCACCAAGTGGCTCTGGTGTAACCAGCAGGTGATTCCGGAGTGTACGGCAAGTGGTTCTGGCATAGCTGGCTGGTGATTTTGGGGTGTCCAGCAGGTGGCTCCAGCGAGTCGAGCAAGTTGTTCCGGTGTGCTCAGCAGGTGGTTCAGGCAGGTCCGGCAGGTGTTTCTGGTCTGTCCAGTACGTGGTGCCGGCATGTCCGGCACGTGCTTCCAGTATGTTTGAGAGGTGGTTCCTACCTTCCCGGCGGGAGATTCCGGAGCGTCCGCCATGTGATTCTGGCCTACCTGGCAGGGGATTTTGGCGTCTCTGGCTGGTGGTTCCGGCGAGTCGAAGAGGAGGTTCCGGCGTGCTCGGCAGGTGCATCCGGTGTCTCTGGCACGTCATTCTGGCACGCTCGAGAGGTGGTTCCGGCATGCCTGACAGGTGATTCCGGAGTGTCCGACAAGGGGTTCTGGCACGTCTGAGAGGTGGTTCCGGCATACCCTGCAGGTGATTCTGGCTTGTCTGCCGAGTGGTGCTGGCGTAGCCATCAGGTGATTTTGGCGCGTCCAGCAGGTGGCTCCAGCGAGTAGAGCAGGTTGTTCCAGCGTACTCAGCAGGTGGTTCAGGCGGGTCTGGCAGGTGGTTCCGGTCTCTCTAGTAGGTGGTTCCGGCGTGTCCGGCACGTGCTTCTGGCACGTCTGAGAGCTGGTTCCGGCATGCCCGGCGGGTGATTCCATAGAGTCCGCCACGTGGTTCTGGCCTAGCTGACAGGTGATTTTGGCGTCCCCGGCAGGTGGTTACAGCGAGTTGAGCAGGAGGTTCCGGCATGCTCGGCAGTTGCATCCGGTGTCTCTGGCACGTGGTTCTGGCACGTCTGACATTTGGTTGCATCATGTCTGGCAGGTGATTCCGGAGTGTCCGGCAAGAGGTTCTGGTGTAGCCGGCAGGTGATTTTGGCATGCCCGGCAGGTGTTTCTGGCGAGCTGTTCAGGTGGTTCCGGTGTTCTTGGCAGGTGATTCTGGCGTGTCCAGCAGGTGGTTCCGGTCTGTCCGGTAATGGGTTCCGTCATGTGCCGCACGTGGTTCTGGCACGTCTGAGAGGTGGTTCCCGCATGCCCGGCAGGTGCTCCAGGAGAGTCCTACAAGTGGTTCTGGCCTAGCCCGCAGGTGGTTTTGGCGTGTCCGGCAGGTGGTTCCGGCATGCTCGGCAGGTGGTTCAGGCATGTCTGGTAGGTGGTTCCGGTCTGTCCGCGAGGTGGTTCCGGCGTGTCAGGCACGTGGTTCCGGCATGTGTGACAGGTGGTTCTGGCATGTCCGGCAGGTGATTCTGGATTGTCCACCAAGTGGCTCTGGTGTAACCAGCAGGTGATTCCGGAGTGTACGGCAAGTGGTTCTGGCATAGCTGGCTGGTGATTTTGGGGTGTCCAGCAGGTGGCTCCAGCGAGTCGAGCAAGTTGTTCCGGTGTGCTCAGCAGGTGGTTCAGGCAGGTCCGGCAGGTGTTTCTGGTCTGTCCAGTACGTGGTGCCGGCATGTCCGGCACGTGCTTCCAGTATGTTTGAGAGGTGGTTCCTACCTTCCCGGCGGGAGATTCCGGAGCGTCCGCCATGTGATTCTGGCCTACCTGGCAGGGGATTTTGGCGTCTCTGGCTGGTGGTTCCGGCGAGTCGAAGAGGAGGTTCCGGCGTGCTCGGCAGGTGCATCCGGTGTCTCTGGCACGTCATTCTGGCACGCTCGAGAGGTGGTTCCGGCATGCCTGACAGGTGATTCCGGAGTGTCCGACAAGGGGTTCTGGCACGTCTGAGAGGTGGTTCCGGCATACCCTGCAGGTGATTCTGGCTTGTCTGCCGAGTGGTGCTGGCGTAGCCATCAGGTGATTTTGGCGCGTCCAGCAGGTGGCTCCAGCGAGTAGAGCAGGTTGTTCCAGCGTACTCAGCAGGTGGTTCAGGCGGGTCTGGCAGGTGGTTCCGGTCTCTCTAGTAGGTGGTTCCGGCGTGTCCGGCACGTGCTTCTGGCACGTCTGAGAGCTGGTTCCGGCATGCCCGGCGGGTGATTCCATAGAGTCCGCCACGTGGTTCTGGCCTAGCTGACAGGTGATTTTGGCGTCCCCGGCAGGTGGTTACAGCGAGTTGAGCAGGAGGTTCCGGCATGCTCGGCAGTTGCATCCGGTGTCTCTGGCACGTGGTTCTGGCACGTCTGACATTTGGTTGCATCATGTCTGGCAGGTGATTCCGGAGTGTCCGGCAAGAGGTTCTGGTGTAGCCGGCAGGTGATTTTGGCATGCCCGGCAGGTGTTTCTGGCGAGCTGTTCAGGTGGTTCCGGTGTTCTTGGCAGGTGATTCTGGCGTGTCCAGCAGGTGGTTCCGGTCTGTCCGGTAATGGGTTCCGTCATGTGCCGCACGTGGTTCTGGCACGTCTGAGAGGTGGTTCCCGCATGCCCGGCAGGTGCTCCAGGAGAGTCCTACAAGTGGTTCTGGCCTAGCCCGCAGGTGGTTTTGGCGTGTCCGGCAGGTGGTTCCGGCATGCTCGGCAGGTGGTTCAGGCATGTCTGGTAGGTGGTTCCGGTCTGTCCGCGAGGTGGTTCCGGCGTGTCAGGCACGTGGTTCCGGCATGTGTGACAGGTGGTTCTGGCATGTCCGGCAGGTGATTCTGGATTGTCCACCAAGTGGCTCTGGTGTAACCAGCAGGTGATTCCGGAGTGTACGGCAAGTGGTTCTGGCATAGCTGGCTGGTGATTTTGGGGTGTCCAGCAGGTGGCTCCAGCGAGTCGAGCAAGTTGTTCCGGTGTGCTCAGCAGGTGGTTCAGGCAGGTCCGGCAGGTGTTTCTGGTCTGTCCAGTACGTGGTGCCGGCATGTCCGGCACGTGCTTCCAGTATGTTTGAGAGGTGGTTCCTACCTTCCCGGCGGGAGATTCCGGAGCGTCCGCCATGTGATTCTGGCCTACCTGGCAGGGGATTTTGGCGTCTCTGGCTGGTGGTTCCGGCGAGTCGAAGAGGAGGTTCCGGCGTGCTCGGCAGGTGCATCCGGTGTCTCTGGCACGTCATTCTGGCACGCTCGAGAGGTGGTTCCGGCATGCCTGACAGGTGATTCCGGAGTGTCCGACAAGGGGTTCTGGCACGTCTGAGAGGTGGTTCCGGCATACCCTGCAGGTGATTCTGGCTTGTCTGCCGAGTGGTGCTGGCGTAGCCATCAGGTGATTTTGGCGCGTCCAGCAGGTGGCTCCAGCGAGTAGAGCAGGTTGTTCCAGCGTACTCAGCAGGTGGTTCAGGCGGGTCTGGCAGGTGGTTCCGGTCTCTCTAGTAGGTGGTTCCGGCGTGTCCGGCACGTGCTTCTGGCACGTCTGAGAGCTGGTTCCGGCATGCCCGGCGGGTGATTCCATAGAGTCCGCCACGTGGTTCTGGCCTAGCTGACAGGTGATTTTGGCGTCCCCGGCAGGTGGTTACAGCGAGTTGAGCAGGAGGTTCCGGCATGCTCGGCAGTTGCATCCGGTGTCTCTGGCACGTGGTTCTGGCACGTCTGACATTTGGTTGCATCATGTCTGGCAGGTGATTCCGGAGTGTCCGGCAAGAGGTTCTGGTGTAGCCGGCAGGTGATTTTGGCATGCCCGGCAGGTGTTTCTGGCGAGCTGTTCAGGTGGTTCCGGTGTTCTTGGCAGGTGATTCTGGCGTGTCCAGCAGGTGGTTCCGGTCTGTCCGGTAATGGGTTCCGTCATGTGCCGCACGTGGTTCTGGCACGTCTGAGAGGTGGTTCCCGCATGCCCGGCAGGTGCTCCAGGAGAGTCCTACAAGTGGTTCTGGCCTAGCCCGCAGGTGGTTTTGGCGTGTCCGGCAGGTGGTTCCGGCATGCTCGGCAGGTGGTTCAGGCATGTCTGGTAGGTGGTTCCGGTCTGTCCGCGAGGTGGTTCCGGCGTGTCAGGCACGTGGTTCCGGCATGTGTGACAGGTGGTTCTGGCATGTCCGGCAGGTGATTCTGGATTGTCCACCAAGTGGCTCTGGTGTAACCAGCAGGTGATTCCGGAGTGTACGGCAAGTGGTTCTGGCATAGCTGGCTGGTGATTTTGGGGTGTCCAGCAGGTGGCTCCAGCGAGTCGAGCAAGTTGTTCCGGTGTGCTCAGCAGGTGGTTCAGGCAGGTCCGGCAGGTGTTTCTGGTCTGTCCAGTACGTGGTGCCGGCATGTCCGGCACGTGCTTCCAGTATGTTTGAGAGGTGGTTCCTACCTTCCCGGCGGGAGATTCCGGAGCGTCCGCCATGTGATTCTGGCCTACCTGGCAGGGGATTTTGGCGTCTCTGGCTGGTGGTTCCGGCGAGTCGAAGAGGAGGTTCCGGCGTGCTCGGCAGGTGCATCCGGTGTCTCTGGCACGTCATTCTGGCACGCTCGAGAGGTGGTTCCGGCATGCCTGACAGGTGATTCCGGAGTGTCCGACAAGGGGTTCTGGCACGTCTGAGAGGTGGTTCCGGCATACCCTGCAGGTGATTCTGGCTTGTCTGCCGAGTGGTGCTGGCGTAGCCATCAGGTGATTTTGGCGCGTCCAGCAGGTGGCTCCAGCGAGTAGAGCAGGTTGTTCCAGCGTACTCAGCAGGTGGTTCAGGCGGGTCTGGCAGGTGGTTCCGGTCTCTCTAGTAGGTGGTTCCGGCGTGTCCGGCACGTGCTTCTGGCACGTCTGAGAGCTGGTTCCGGCATGCCCGGCGGGTGATTCCATAGAGTCCGCCACGTGGTTCTGGCCTAGCTGACAGGTGATTTTGGCGTCCCCGGCAGGTGGTTACAGCGAGTTGAGCAGGAGGTTCCGGCATGCTCGGCAGTTGCATCCGGTGTCTCTGGCACGTGGTTCTGGCACGTCTGACATTTGGTTGCATCATGTCTGGCAGGTGATTCCGGAGTGTCCGGCAAGAGGTTCTGGTGTAGCCGGCAGGTGATTTTGGCATGCCCGGCAGGTGTTTCTGGCGAGCTGTTCAGGTGGTTCCGGTGTTCTTGGCAGGTGATTCTGGCGTGTCCAGCAGGTGGTTCCGGTCTGTCCGGTAATGGGTTCCGTCATGTGCCGCACGTGGTTCTGGCACGTCTGAGAGGTGGTTCCCGCATGCCCGGCAGGTGCTCCAGGAGAGTCCTACAAGTGGTTCTGGCCTAGCCCGCAGGTGGTTTTGGCGTGTCCGGCAGGTGGTTCCGGCATGCTCGGCAGGTGGTTCAGGCATGTCTGGTAGGTGGTTCCGGTCTGTCCGCGAGGTGGTTCCGGCGTGTCAGGCACGTGGTTCCGGCATGTGTGACAGGTGGTTCTGGCATGTCCGGCAGGTGATTCTGGATTGTCCACCAAGTGGCTCTGGTGTAACCAGCAGGTGATTCCGGAGTGTACGGCAAGTGGTTCTGGCATAGCTGGCTGGTGATTTTGGGGTGTCCAGCAGGTGGCTCCAGCGAGTCGAGCAAGTTGTTCCGGTGTGCTCAGCAGGTGGTTCAGGCAGGTCCGGCAGGTGTTTCTGGTCTGTCCAGTACGTGGTGCCGGCATGTCCGGCACGTGCTTCCAGTATGTTTGAGAGGTGGTTCCTACCTTCCCGGCGGGAGATTCCGGAGCGTCCGCCATGTGATTCTGGCCTACCTGGCAGGGGATTTTGGCGTCTCTGGCTGGTGGTTCCGGCGAGTCGAAGAGGAGGTTCCGGCGTGCTCGGCAGGTGCATCCGGTGTCTCTGGCACGTCATTCTGGCACGCTCGAGAGGTGGTTCCGGCATGCCTGACAGGTGATTCCGGAGTGTCCGACAAGGGGTTCTGGCACGTCTGAGAGGTGGTTCCGGCATACCCTGCAGGTGATTCTGGCTTGTCTGCCGAGTGGTGCTGGCGTAGCCATCAGGTGATTTTGGCGCGTCCAGCAGGTGGCTCCAGCGAGTAGAGCAGGTTGTTCCAGCGTACTCAGCAGGTGGTTCAGGCGGGTCTGGCAGGTGGTTCCGGTCTCTCTAGTAGGTGGTTCCGGCGTGTCCGGCACGTGCTTCTGGCACGTCTGAGAGCTGGTTCCGGCATGCCCGGCGGGTGATTCCATAGAGTCCGCCACGTGGTTCTGGCCTAGCTGACAGGTGATTTTGGCGTCCCCGGCAGGTGGTTACAGCGAGTTGAGCAGGAGGTTCCGGCATGCTCGGCAGTTGCATCCGGTGTCTCTGGCACGTGGTTCTGGCACGTCTGACATTTGGTTGCATCATGTCTGGCAGGTGATTCCGGAGTGTCCGGCAAGAGGTTCTGGTGTAGCCGGCAGGTGATTTTGGCATGCCCGGCAGGTGTTTCTGGCGAGCTGTTCAGGTGGTTCCGGTGTTCTTGGCAGGTGATTCTGGCGTGTCCAGCAGGTGGTTCCGGTCTGTCCGGTAATGGGTTCCGTCATGTGCCGCACGTGGTTCTGGCACGTCTGAGAGGTGGTTCCCGCATGCCCGGCAGGTGCTCCAGGAGAGTCCTACAAGTGGTTCTGGCCTAGCCCGCAGGTGGTTTTGGCGTGTCCGGCAGGTGGTTCCGGCATGCTCGGCAGGTGGTTCAGGCATGTCTGGTAGGTGGTTCCGGTCTGTCCGCGAGGTGGTTCCGGCGTGTCAGGCACGTGGTTCCGGCATGTGTGACAGGTGGTTCTGGCATGTCCGGCAGGTGATTCTGGATTGTCCACCAAGTGGCTCTGGTGTAACCAGCAGGTGATTCCGGAGTGTACGGCAAGTGGTTCTGGCATAGCTGGCTGGTGATTTTGGGGTGTCCAGCAGGTGGCTCCAGCGAGTCGAGCAAGTTGTTCCGGTGTGCTCAGCAGGTGGTTCAGGCAGGTCCGGCAGGTGTTTCTGGTCTGTCCAGTACGTGGTGCCGGCATGTCCGGCACGTGCTTCCAGTATGTTTGAGAGGTGGTTCCTACCTTCCCGGCGGGAGATTCCGGAGCGTCCGCCATGTGATTCTGGCCTACCTGGCAGGGGATTTTGGCGTCTCTGGCTGGTGGTTCCGGCGAGTCGAAGAGGAGGTTCCGGCGTGCTCGGCAGGTGCATCCGGTGTCTCTGGCACGTCATTCTGGCACGCTCGAGAGGTGGTTCCGGCATGCCTGACAGGTGATTCCGGAGTGTCCGACAAGGGGTTCTGGCACGTCTGAGAGGTGGTTCCGGCATACCCTGCAGGTGATTCTGGCTTGTCTGCCGAGTGTGCTGGCGTAGCCATCAGGTGATTTTGGCGCGTCCAGCAGGTGGCTCCAGCGAGTAGAGCAGGTTGTTCCAGCGTACTCAGCAGGTGGTTCAGGCGGGTCTGGCAGGTGGTTCCGGTCTCTCTAGTAGGTGGTTCCGGCGTGTCCGGCACGTGCTTCTGGCACGTCTGAGAGCTGGTTCCGGCATGCCCGGCGGGTGATTCCATAGAGTCCGCCACGTGGTTCTGGCCTAGCTGACAGGTGATTTTGGCGTCCCCGGCAGGTGGTTACAGCGAGTTGAGCAGGAGG
>NW_027225473.1:0-174570 GCF_041296235.1 Equus asinus | reverse complement strand
AAACCCATTTACCTAATTAGATTCATTTCAATCTTAACCAACTTGACCAGGTACAAAACCCTTTTCAGAATTTCTATAACTTTGTTTTATATTCAGAATTTGTCCCATGCTTTCTTTCTTACTTTCTAGTACTTTAGGACAAATTTATCTTTCTTAATCCAACAAAATATTTCCATTCTTATACCGTCTTTACTAAAAACACACATTTTACTTTCCTTGAATACAGAGCATTTTCCTTATTAATTTCCAGTAGCTTTAATTACATGTGTTAATTAAACTTTTAACCCTTACAGACCATAGTAAAAAGCTAAAAAACTAAGCAATTAAGAATTGTCTTTTATACCAGCATTCTAAACACTTCATAATTTCTAGAAACATGCCACTTCACAATAAAACACAAGGCATACTTTCTAATAGACCCAAATGTTTTTAGCCTCTTTGCAATAAGAAGCCAAAAGTAGATAAACTTACATTTAATAATTAATGTCTAATATCTTATTTGGAAATGATCTAGTTACTCAACGAATTTTATCATTTAAATTAACCTAGCAAAACGTCAAAATTTCGTTACCAAAGATTTTGGAAGTTATTTTAAATACACATACCATAAACTACAATTATTGCTAAAAATGTTATCTATAAACTCTTATTTCATTTATATCTAAACCATTTGTTCCCAACAATTATGTTTAGATTACCCACAAAAACTTTGAGACATTAGACAAACGGCTATCATTTAAAGTTATTATGCTGACAAATTTCTAACAGAAAACATGAATTTTTTGACTAGTGAACCCAGGCTGCATGTTTGCATCACATCCAAATACTGACAGCTCTTTAGGACACGCCTTTTCAATCAAACCAACAAACTTAAACTTTCATTAACCAAAGATTAATCCATATCATCTTAATTTAAAAGACATTGGGTTAATTTCCATTGTATTTAGAATTTATGTAAGCGCTGACTTTAATCCAATTAAACAGAGCTCTTAGTTTAGGCCATATCACCCGGGGTAAAAATATCACACACACATAGACACACACAGACACAGTGCTTCCACAGCCATTGTTTTAAAAATCACTCCATGAATCTGGTACAATACAAAACTCCCTAGTTATGAATCCGAATTTTGTTCTGAGCCTTTTTACTAATATTTCTGGAGAAGACACTCAAGACGCTAGATTGTTTTCCTCAGCAAGGGCACACTTATGACCTTTCCCCTCTTTTTATTTTTTCCTTCATTCTTAGGATTAGTGATGGTCTAGATAGTAGTTCCTGGAGAGGGGAGATGATAATCCTTTTGAGATAAAGGAACTGGGTGGAATCTGAACTGCCTCTAGAGCTGTATGTCCAGTCTTGCAAGGATTTTCCAAGGACAGTTGGAAGTTACTGGGCTTAACTTAATGACATTCTAGATTGACCTGCCTGTCCAACTACAGGCAGTCACAAAGGGACAGAGAAACTCCTCAAGTTTTCTCCAAGCTGGAGTTTCTGGGGCATAAGCCATCCAACTGAAAGCGTTTCCAACTTTAAAATGCACCCAGGGGGTAAGTCTCTTAGGATGTTTGAGGCATTCCTCATGGTGGTAAAGCTGGTGTCCAATTGACAAGGCCAGAGAAAGGGTGCAAAGGCGCCTGACTGCAGGCATCAACATAGTTATAAGATCTAGTCAAATCCCACTTAGCCCAGGGCACTTAGTCCCTGAGGCAGCACAGGTGAGCCAGGCAGGGAAGCAGGAGGCAAAGGCCTGGAGAACAATGGAAAAGAGATCAGGCCTCACCCTCATGGCCTCTTCCCCAAGGGTTATCGAGATAGAGGTCACACAGCAGTTCCCATGCTGGGGCACACAGCACCATCAGGACAGTTGACAGAATAAACCACAGGTCTCCTATTGTCATAACCAATTCAGTAGGCACCTAAAATGCTTAACAAGTCAATCGCCAAGAGAGGGCACCCCACGTGGTTGCCGGGGTGATCAGGCCCAGAAACCAGAGTGGGGGCTCCCAGAGGTGGAGCCTTTCACACTTTAAAGATTTCTTTGTTTCTCAATTGCAAAGCTCAAAAGGAGCCCAAAAATGGTCACTGTCACTTTAAGAGAGAGGAAAGAAATGGGTCCATTACCTTGAAAATCTCCCGAACCTAGGGCAGCATCCTACTTGTTCTGCCTGTGGGGTTCCTATAGCAAGGGACGATGGGGCGCATCCCTCTGCATTGCATCCCTTGTACACCTTCCCTATTATGCCTGGCAGTCATTAAGTGCCAGGTGAGTTGTCCCCAGGATCAAAGAACAGAGAAAAACAGTGAAGAATTTTTCCTCCGGTCTGGGGGACATTCTACCCAATTGCGTCCTGGAGCCGTTCTCCCAAGAAGGGGTTCCCATACTCAACCAAAGGTTAGAGTTTGGTACTTGCCTTGAACCGGAGTCCCGATTGGGACTTGCAGTTCAGAGAGAGATCAGGTGCCAGAGGAAGGGATCCCAATCCAGCCTTAGGAAAAGAAACCTTCCACGGGAGTCTTGGAGATTGGCGGCCGTCCTAATGACTTAAGTGGCCGACCCGTGCCCATGTAAAATTTGTCTATTACAGATAGAGTCAGGAAGGAATGGATTAATTCATTGTCCATCACCCTCAGGCTTAAGGTACTGATTCTCTTCAGGCTGAATGCCACAATTTGCCCCATAGAGTAGCCATGGGCAAGCAAACATGGATTCATACAGCTATCCCAGAAAGTTCCCGATGGAGCAGTGAATTTAGATCCATCCTTGAAAAAGAGAAAGGCACAAGGAAAACTAGAACTTCAGCTCCCAAGCTGGTGAAGCAAGCTGGCTCAGCAGCCAAAGAGTCAAAAGAAAGACTTCCTAGGCTCAAGGCCTGGAAGTAGCACTCCTCTATTCAAATAGCGTGGGGACAGGGCCTATGGGCAGTGAAGAGCTGCAGCATGACAGCAGGACCCATGGCCAGGACTTAACAGGTCTTAGTCTTATAATATTGCATAAGGAAGCATTCCCAGAAAGACGTTTTAAAACATACTCAAGCAAAGTTGGTATAACCTCTCCATAAAAAGATAATCAGCTCAAGCATTCCAACCTTTATAATCTTAACACATAGACCTTTATATTTCACCAGTTCAATTATAACCTGAGTCAGGGTTTAAACCTAGTTGCCATTTTCTTGTGTTTCCTTTTCAATTTGGCTTTTTTTTTACAGATACCAATTAAGAATTATGATGAGAGCTCTCACAATTTTTTTCCCCAATTTAGAAGTTTTCCGAATTTAAATGATCCATCGTCTGGCTGATTTGACGAGTAGGATCTTAACAGCGACTCAACCAAAGCTTAACCAAGGACAAAGAGGCACCCCCAAAAGAGATCCAGAAAGTTCACTCCCAAAAATAGCCTAAGAAAGTAAAGGCAAACAACAAATGTTGAGACGACAAAGGCCCCTTATGAAAGCAGTTGGGACCTCTTATGACAAACTTCCCTGAGAGCTTACACAGCCAGACAAAGAGAGCCAAGCTCTCAAGATAAACTTTCCCAGAGCCCCAGTCTATGTGACTGGCTGCCAAGATGCGTGCCGGTACATGCATCCTCCAATGGCAGAGACCAGAAAGGTCACAAAGCCAAGCTCTCAAGACATAGAACAAGACAAAAAACCCAGACAACAGTCTTATAGAGATGCCTGTGTTGTATGACAAACAAAAAGACAGAGACAAGGAAAAGTCTATCTCTGGGAGGAAAAGGATCTACAACCAGTGAGTGCTCAAATCCTAGAGTCGCTGAATCCGAGAAGCTAGCCCCACCAACATTTTCTCCTGTTAATCTAAATTTAGAAGAGCAAAAACCTCACCACTCTTGCTTCCTTTGGACTCTGCAGGCAGAGATCTGGGAGACTGATGTGGTAAGAACTCTTACCTCTTGCCGGCTCTCATCAGGGGTCCGGGATCTCTCAGCTGCAGCAGTCCAGGAGCAAGCAGTGTCCAGCCAGGGAAATTTCAGCCTGCTGACTATGCCAAAACTGTAGGGGAGGAGGACATCACCTCTCCACAAATGGGGGTTCGTCTGGCTGGAGAACGAATTAAATTCACATGAGACAGAATAGCAAGAGAAAATTAAACAAAGCTTTATGAGGAACCATGGCCTGGGGCCTTTATTCCCGAAGGAAGAAAGGGCACCCAAGTAGTGGGGTGCCAGAGTGGTTATATACCCCCAAACGGGGTGTTTCACATGTGATTGAAATGTCCCTCCCACAATAGTCACAAGATTGTCCTGTCCGCACAGTGCTTGATGGACACAGCAGGTAGTGGTCTGCTGTCTCAGAGGGCGTAGCTGGAGGCAAGTCGGTTGTCTGGAGCTGGGCGGTCACAGGTGAGCTCAGCAATCAGTTCCTAGCCTAAGGAAAGATGCTTAATCATTAAGAAATGCCAGCGTTGGGAGGGGGAGGGAAGTTAGTTACAGGAGGTTACCAGACTAGCACAATAAAATGAAGATTTTAAGTCTTTGTCTGTGGTATTGATTAAGAGTTTTTAGAGAGAAGATCATCTCCTTTCTTCTTCCTGGTACAGAAAGGGAGGCACCTTTACAGATAGAGATTTACCTTACAGATGTAAATGTGTCCTAACAAAGGGCAAGTTCCACTCCTCAGAGCCTCCTTCCCTGTCCCACTTTATCAAAAGCAATCAGCCTCAAATAATCCTGATGCCAAAGAGACATATCTTGGGGTGGCCAATTCCAGGTCCCCACAATAACAAAAGAAAATCAAAAGAGACGTGGGAAATCAAGCTTCTGAAACGGCCTGAATCAGTTCCCGAATTTGCAGCCTTTCCTCCAGACTCCCGTTGGCTTCGTGCTGTGATTGCAATTGCTTAACAAAGGGGGTATCCCAAGCCAGATTGCTAAGGCGAAAAGAAAGAAAGAAAGAGAGAAAGGAAAAAAAAAACTGGGAAAACAAGTTTTTTCACCATGGTCTGCTATGACAACACCAAAATCAAATCTAAGGAAAATCTTTGTTCTATATGTCTGTCTGTCTGTATCTATATATGTTACAAATGTGTGATACTTTACCTCCAGATGGTACAATTTCTAAAGAGCTCTATTCCATTGACTTAAAGTAAGGGCTTACAAAAAAGTTTCTCTAAGAAGTTTTAACCCAAATGTCTTTCAAGTTAACATGACATAGATTAATCCTTGCTTAATGAAAGTTTAAGTTGTTGGTTTGATTGAAAAGGCATGCCCTCAAGAGTTGTAGGTATTTGCATATGATGCAGGCATGCAAGCCTGTGTTTACTAGTCAAATAAGTGCATGTTGTCTGTTAGAAATTCGTCAGGAAAATAACAGCTATAAATGATCAGTTTTGTCTGATGTCTCATGAGGTTTCCATAGGTAATCTGAACATAATTGTTGGAAACAAATGATTTAAATAGATAAAAGTGGATACAATAACTGTTTTATGGTCTGTATACTTGGGAAAAAAAACAGCTTTGAAATTCTTTTTGGTAACAATCTTGAGTTTTGCCAAGTTAAGTTAAATGATAAAAAATCTGAGTATCTGGGTCATTTTCGGATTGGATAGAACACTGAAACATTATTGCTAAACCTATCTAAGTTTATCTACTTTTGCCTTCTTATTGCAGAGAGGCTAAAAGTCTTTGGGTCTTTTACTGTAAAGTGTGGGGTGTTTCAAGAAATTATGAAAAGTGCTTAGAATGCTGATATAAAAGACAATTCATAATTGCTTACCATTTTCGTGTTTCCTACGGTTTGTTAAAGGTGAAAGAGTTCTAATATATGTGATTAAAGCTGCTAGAAATTAATAAGAAAAACAGTTCTGTACTTAAGGAAAGTAAGGTGTAAATTTTTAGTAAAGAGTGTATGAAGAATGGAATATTTTTGTTTGATGGGTTAAGAAAAGATAAACTGGTCCTAAAGTACTAGGTGGAAAAAAAAAAACGAAAGACTTTGGGACAAATTCTGAAGGCAAAAAGAAAGTTGCACAAAGTCTGTGAAGGAGAAATTCTGAAAGGAGTTTTATGCCTGGTGAAGTTGGCTAAGATTGAAATGAATCTAATTAAGTAAATGGGTTTTAATATGAAAAAGTAAAGTGGTACAGAAGTTAAAATTTGGTTGTCTCTCAAAGGATAATTGTCTTGAACTTTTGGTCTGCTCTTGATAAAGAGGTTATAAAAGGTGTTCCTTTGAGTAAGTCTACCTAAAAGACAAATCCGTTTTGTTAGTATAATGACTGAGGTCATGCTTAAGACTTTTGATTGTTTCTGTTGTTTCTTTAAATGGATACCTGAGCATTGTCTGACAGTGACCGTTGTTTGAACAAGTGTTTTCAAATCTTTTGATATTTTTGACAAGCTTCTCCCTAAAGAATATTCAAGTCCCGAATGAAGGCTGTCTTTTAACCTGGTAGAAGGGGGAGGATTTCTCTGGGGATTTTCAGACGGCCCCTGGGACTTCAGAGAGACATTTGCTCTTCCTTCCTGTAAGGTGGAAGATTCTAAACTAATTAGGATTCCTTGGTAGGTTAATTTACATTGGAAGCATTATCAGATAAGCGATGATAATCTTTCCTAAGTGGTATTTGTGGGTAAATATTACTGATATAAGTGTTTTGAAAATTAGCTGACATTCCTAAAATTCTGATCTGTCCTGGCTATCAGCCATAATTCTATTATTTTAAGGTGTTGTATATCAGAGATAATAAGTTTCTCTGTCAATTGTCATTTTTAAGTCTTTTGTTGTCTACAGTCGGTTGTTTGACTCTGATGCTTTTTGCTTTTGCAAATACTTCTCATCTTCAGAGACATTCATGGAAAAGACTCTGACACTTACTCTGGATTACAGTTTTCTGATAAACTTTCAGATCACATAACTGGACTGGGTAAGAAATTACAGAAATCTACTGGAGAAACGGATAACCTCATAGATCTTCCTAACAGGAGCTTAAGCTCAGTAATCAATTATACAGGACTGTGTGAACTGATGAGGATGACTATAACTTTTTATGACTTTTATTTGAAATATTGTGTATTCTTTTGATGTTTTGTTTTGTTTTGTTTACTCAGATTTAAGGAAATCTTTTCTATTTTGCTAACTATGACTTACAGCAATTTAGTGATAGTATGCCTTTAAGAGCAAAACTGAAACATTTATCTTTTTCTCCCTACCTGATCCCTCCAGAATTGGGAAACCCTTTGTGAGTATGGTTATTTCATGGCAATACAGGTATTTGCATAAGTTCAATAGGAATCTGTTCTCCTTATAACAGGACATTGGTTGTATTACCAAGGCTTTGACTGGAATGTCATATTTGAGAGAAACATACAGACTCGGATATGACAATACTGCCTTTGAGGAAGAGGGTTGACTTTCTGGAAATAAAGCCACTTGGAAATATGGGCCTGGTATCTTGTTTACAGAGATTCTGGCACTCTTACCCGGTAAGTAAGGAAGCTTGCTTATCTGGCAGATGTAAGGAAACTTGGAATATTTTGGGGGACCTCAAGAAGAGAGGAGTCCACCCAAATCTGTAGGTACTGCAGGCAAAATCTGACAGCAAGTCCTTGGCGTGGCTTTCCTGGCCTCGAGAGGTCTTTAAAGTTCAATCTGAGATTCCTCAGAAAAAACTTCAGCAAAGCAGATTTAAGAGCCTATGTGATCAACTGCTATTCGTGCTGCACTTATGTAAATAATTGGGCCAAGTTTCTTGAAACTAAACTTATTTTGCAAACGAATTAGTCTTAATTTGGCTATCTTTGGTAAAAATGAGGGTGATTTTAGAGAGAAGAACTATGTTTCAGTGAAAAGCTATAAGACACATTTGTGGATGTTAGATCCTAGTTTTGTTAACTGTCTTTGAGGGTTTTTTTCCACCTGTGAACTGGACTGGATCCTGAATTCTTCTGCTGCAATATCTGCTTACAAATCTCCAAACTAATGTTTTCAATCTTTTCCTCATTTTCATTTGGAATCATTGAGATTTGAACCTGCTCTTTTTCCTGAAGCCTTGCAAACTAAAGCTGAACGACTTGATAAAAACTTGAGAGATTCCTGTCTGCTGCTGTGTAAGCTGTAAGCCACTCAGAAAGATATCTGAATGCCTGACGACATCATCAGAGACATTTCAAGCTGCTAAAGATGCTTCACTCTGACATCCAGAAGTCTTCTTGACTGGCTGCCTCCTGGACTCAGGAACTAGTTTATAATTTGCTCCAACCATTAACCTTGTTTTTCTTTTTATTTCCATAGAAATACTTCTTAAACACCTGATTGCTTGCTTCCAAAATAAAGGCCTAACTTTGGGAGCCCACCTGCGTCGCCACCTTCTAAAATGAATTTAACTAGACTGATCTATTACCAGGACTAAGAAATGTGTTCAGTGAGATGAAACAATCTACCACTCAGCTTCTGGATTGTGAAACTTTTAGTTTCAAAGGCGAGACTGTAGGGACCTGAAATTGGCCACCCCCAGATATGTCTCTTTGGCATCAGGATTATTTGAGGCTGATTGCTTTTGATAAAATGGGACAGGGAAGGAGGCTCTGAGGAATGGAATTTGCCCTTTGTTAGGACACATTTACATCTGTAAGGTAAATCTCTATCTGTAAAGGTGCCTCCCTCTCTGTAGGCAAGGAACTGATTGCTGCGCTCATCTGTGATCCCCCAGCCCGAGACAACACACCTGCCACCCCACGGCATTCACTGAGACAGCAGAAATATCTGCCTCCATCAAGCGCTGTGCTGACAGAGCAGGCTCGTGACTGTTGTAAAAGGGACATTTCAATCATACGTGAAACACCCTGTTTGGGGATATATAACCACTCTGTGCACCCCACTTCTTCGGTGCCCTTTCTTCCTTCGGGAAGACAGGCCCCGGGCCATGGCTCCTCATAAATCTTTGTTTAATTTTCTCTTGCTATTCTGTCTCAGGTGAACTTAATTCGTTCTCCGGCCAGACGAACCCACATTTGGGAAGAGGAAGTGTCTTCCTCCCCTACATTAACTAGCCTCACCATGCTGTACACTAGATCCTCAGAACTTATTCATCTGAAAACTGAAAGTTTGTACCCTTTAAACATCTCTCCCAGTCCCCTGAAAACCACCACTCTTATCTCTGTTTCTACAAGTTTCGTGTTTCCAGAGCCACATAGGGGACACTAAGTCTTCACAAAACACAGCGTGTGATTAAGTACAACAATTTCAGCCCATGTGCTTTTGTATGTGCTCCTCCCTTCTGCAGGCCTCTGACCTGGTTCTGGATTACATTCTCTCTCAGTTGGACACTCCGATAGCCTCCTTCCTCCTTTTCCTGCTTTCAATTTCTCCTTCATTCTGCACAGAAACACCAACTTTCTGGAGTACAACTTGATCATACCGCTCCCCTGCTTAGAAACCCTCACTACTACTCACTATCTTTGAATGAAATCTTCATCTCCAGGTCTGGCATCTAAGATCCTCCTGGATCTGGTCCCATCTTCTATCGTTTGATATTCTTCTTAATAGTCCTTACATTTTATACAAAGCAAACTCCTTGCCTTGAGCTTCATACATAACACTTTGCTTGGCTAACCTGCACCTTTGCCAGAGAGGGCGCTCTATTTCATCCCTTTGTATACAAACTGCGCTTGATCTCTAATGATCAGTCCCATATTACCAGAGACTTCCTGATCACCTTATGGGAAGGATCCTCCTTTCTCTGAATGCCCACGTAGCACACCCTAATGGCATTTATCACCTCCCATCTTGGATTTAGTTATTTATGTACATTTATTTATTTACTTATTGCCTCAAAAAAAGTGTTGAACAGAATTGCACAAGATGCTGGGGATAAAAAGGGAATATAGTCTACTGGTGAGATAGTAACAAGCCCTCGATTGACAAAATACAATATATTAAATATGATACTGGATGTTAATGAACTCTAAGTGGTCAGATAAAGGTTGGCCTAGATCTGTCTGTGGAGTCTCAGAGGAGTGGAGTGGAGTTCCAACGTAAAATATGTTTAGGCATTAATTAGCCAGTTGGACAAGACGGGGAGTTGGGAGGGGGTGAGGTAGGTAAAGGAGAGGCAGACAGCTCAGATGGAGGGCATGGCCACAGGAGAAATCACATTTGAGGAAGGCACGTTGCTGACTCTGACAGGATAGGGTATGCTGAGAGAATAGCAACTGAAGGAGAAGACACTGGTCAGGTAGACAAGGATCAGGTTTTGCTTTGCTAAGAAGTTTGGAGTTCAGTCTGTTAGCAAGCATGCTGAAAATGTCAATCAAGGGAATTGCAAGATTGGACTGTGGGTTAGACCCGGGTGGGGAAGTAGATTCCTCCAGAGACACAGAGAAACTTTAAGCAACCTGGTGGAGGTTACACATCTGATCCATCTTTGTATTCCCTGACTGCGCCCAGCACAGTGCCAGGCACGTGGGTTATATGCAAATTGTATTTGTTAACAAGTGAAAGAAAATGAGATCTCCACTTTCAGACTAAAACACAAACAGAAGTATATTAGCTTTAAGCTTCGCACTTCACCTGCATTATTCAGATCACAGAAGTATAGGGCATCTTCTAGCTTCCTGAACCTTTTGATCCATGTCTCCGATTCTTCAGACTCGTTCTTCATCACTGGGTTCAGGAAAGGCTGTGAGACTGGCCTGATTTTCAAAGAGCTTCGGGGATCTTTGGGGGCTGAAGTCTCAGCAGTAGGGTTTTCTGGCTGCAGATCCTCTTCTAGAGTTTTCTACCAAAACAACACAACTATCTCACTGGCAACACATTCACCACCTAGATCTTCTCCAGTCTCTTGGCCAAAGATGAGGCCATACAGCTAGCGAGATTTACTGTAATGTCTGGCTTTGTAAAGCTTGGAGGATGGGTTTCAAGTCCTGAGTGCTATAGGACTACATCTGTGAAGCCTTCCAGGATGTAAATTACTGTGTTGAACGCTTTCTATTTTTTTAAGAGAAGGGTGAAATCATGACTTTAATCAGTTTGCATTTCTGATTTGCACAAAGAAAAGGTTTTTTTTAACTGGTTGAGACTTTTCTTGATGTTCTATACTAGTGGGATTCATGGAGGAGGGTCTTCAGGAATTGCTTATAACTTCTCCACGGAAAAACCTCTGGACAATGAGCCTGAGGTTCTTCACAAAGAATGACTGGAAGAATCGTGACATTGTCTTAGGCTCATGGGCTCCTTGTAATGGACCATAAAGAACTTCTAGTTCTGTCTGTCCTGTTGATTTAACTAAGGGAGACGAGGCCCAGAGAGTGGAAGTGACTTACTGAGATCAGGCAGTGAATGGTAGACACAGAACTATAAGGAGATGTAGAGGTTATGTCTAGCTCAGTTTGGTATCCTAATCTCATGTCTACTGCAAAATAGAGATGTTTTTAGAATAATGGACAACCTAGTCCCGGCAGCCATGACAGGCATTCTGTCACCTACCATGTACAGAGTGGCATCCATTGTTTGATCTTCACAACTTCACTTTTCCAGGAATTTTCCCTCCTGCCGAGCCATATGGTTAGGGAGAGAACAGCCATATCTAAGTGTACAGTGCAGGACTGGGTATCTAATGCAAAGGGACCAATGCACTCATTGTTCAGTGATTTTGGAACGATTTGTGAGAGATGAAGACAGAGGGATATACAAACAGAGATCATTCTGTGTGAGAGGTGGGAACTCTCACAGGTTTTACACACTGTGTACTGGAAATGAGAAAAGGCTGATCTGTCCAGAAAGATAGAGACGGACAGAGAGAGAGAGTATGAAGCTAACAGCAGAGAGAAGGGAAAAGATACAGGAAGTCATGATGAAGCTCAAGTTCCCGGATTTTACTTCACTGTTACTTGTTACCTTTCTAACCTTAGGTAGCATAATACGCTTCTCGCTCCTTCCAATAAATTTAGTAGAGTTTCTTCTCTTAATTTCAATCCAAATAATCTTAACTAACTCACCATAGAATTATGACTCTAACTTTTGAAAATCATCTGTGCTTCCCCCAACATTCAAATACCTGTATTTCTCCAATATAGTACCTCTGTCTCAAACTTCTCACATAGAAAGTATGAAAATCCCATAGGTCTAAAGAATAGTAATTGAGATTAGAAGTCCAGTTTTAGTTGGTTAACAAACATGGATTAACCTGCTGCTGGGAAATGTGAAGAATTGTTTTGTTTGAAATAATAGAATGGTACATGATATGGTACCCACATGGATAACAAGCAACCAGTAAATTTCAAGAGATTAATATAAAAGAATTCTACTTGGATAAAATCAACTTTGGGAAGGGCTGAAAGTTTTCATAAAATAAACAGAGTAGTGATTCTTATACTTTTTAGAGCTTTAGATCACTTGAGAAATCCAACGAAGGCTTTAGATAATCTACCCAGGCAAATGCACATTTGCATGCAGGATGACTTTAGACAGTTCAAAGAGGTCCTTGGATCTGAAAAAGTGATTTTAATAATTTTATATTTCTTCAGATAGATCAACACTCTCTTTGACCACTAAAGACAGGGAAAGGGGGAATTTGTATGAACCTGAATTAGGCTGAACTAAGTAAGTGAGTGAGTACTAACTAACACACTCTATACTGTTTTCGTCCCACTGTGTCAGGAGGAAGTCCACGTCCCGTGATTGGCATGTAAGACTGTTCTCGTTCTCGTTCTTGTCTATCTTCTTTCAATCCCACATATACATCTTTTTCTCCAACCACCTAAAACCAGAAAACACGAAGCTGTTTTGTGCCTTGTGCATGCTGCTCCCTCTGCTGTAAAAGCCCTTCTTGCCACTCAGGCCTTGGATGGTTGGGGTCCTACTCATCCTTCAAGATTTGACTCATATTTCACTTCTTGTGGGAAGCCTTCTCTTACAGACAAGCTGGCTGAGGGGCGATTCTTTGTGGCCCCTTTATCCACCTCAGCACTTATTGTGGAATGTTGTAATCATTTATTAGAATGACTCTCTCTTCTACCAGAGATCTGGAGACTGGCCTGTGAGATAGTCACTTATGTATCCTCAAGGTCTGGTTAGTGACCAGGGCATAGCTGGTTCTCAAGACATGGTTACTGAAAGAACAAGTGAATGAATGAGTGAGTTTCTCCAGGATCATAAGAAAGTTGCTTTCTTATGATCCTGCTACCCTGTTGTTTCTGAAATCGTTTCACACTCCCACTTCTTTCTCTGAGTGCATGTGTCACTGTCCCTCTACCGTCTATTTCTTCATGTGTTACACTACCAGTGGCATCTCTGACTTTGCCACACTCCACATGGTGTGTCTGACTTTGTGTGTAACCCTCCACATGGGTTTTCTTACTTTGTAACACACCACATGTCTGTTTTCGTTTGTTACACTCCTCCTCGTGTCTATGATTTCATGTGTAACACCCCAATATTCCTTTCTGATTGCGTGTGTGATACTGCACCTGTTGTCTCTGGTTTCATGTTTCACACTTCCCAAAGTGTCTATGACTTCTTCCGTCACTCACACCCTGGTGTCTCTGACTTCCTGTGTAACTCTGCCCCTGGCATTTCTGACTTTGTGTGTCACACTCACCCTGGCACATCAGACTTCATGTATAACAATTCCTGTGGTGTTTCTGGGTTAGTGTGTAACACTCCTCCTGGCACCTCTGAATTCATCTGTAACAGTCAATTTGGCATCTCTGACATCGTGTGTCACAATGCCTCTGGCATCTGTGACTTTGTGTGTTACACTCCCTGTGGCATCTCTGATATCCTGCTTTACTCTACCCATGGTCTTTCTGAATTCATGCGTAACACTCCTCCTGGCATCTCCAACTTTGTGTGTAACACACAACTGTGGCATCTCAGACTTTGTGCATAAAACTCCCCCAGGCATCACTGACTTTGTATGTTACACTCCCCTGGCATCTCTGAATTCCTGTGTCATAGTACCCCTGACTTCTCTGATTTCATGTGTAACACTCCCCATAGTGTTTGTGACATCATTTGTCACACTCTCCCTGGCATCACACAGACTTCATTTGTAACAATCTACATGGTGTCTCTGAGTTCTCATGTAACACTCCCCTGACATCTATGACTTCATATGTAATACTTCACCTGGCTTCACTGACTTCATGTGTCACAATCTTTCTGGCTTCTCTGACTTGATGTGTCACAACTCCTCTGGCGTCTCTGATTTTGGGTGTGACACTCCCCATATTATCTATGACTTTGCGGGTAATACTGTATGTGGTGTCTCACATTTTGTGTAACACACCCCCGTGGCATCTCTGAATTTGTGAGTAATACTCCCAATGGTGTGTGAATTCATGTGTAACAACTCCCCTGGCATCAGTGAATTTGTAACACTCCCTACTGCATCACTGTCTTAGAGCATTACAATCCCTGGTGTCTTTGACATTTCACATAACATTCTCCTGTGGTGTGTCTGAATGCATGGATCACACACCCCATGTCTTATCGGCCTTTGTGTGTCATAATCCCAGTGACATCTTTGACTTCGTCTGTCAAACACACACTGGTGTCTCTTGACTTCATTTGTAACAGTCCATGTGGTGTCTCTGACATCCTGTTTAACTCTCCCCCTGGTGTCTCTGACTTTGTGTGTAACACTCCAAGTGACATCTCTGACTTAGATTACAACACTCCCCCTGGTGTCTCTGATGTCGTGTGTAACACTCCATGTGGCATTTCTGACCTCCTGTGTAACACACATCCTGATCCTGCTTTCCATTACTTCATGCATAGTACTCCTACTGATGTCTCTAAATTCATGTATCACACTCTCACTTGCGTCTCAGAATTCTTGTGTAACACTACCCTTGGCATCTCAGAGTTTGTGTGTCACATTCCACCTTGCATCTCAGACTTCATTTGTAACACTCCATGTGCTGTCTCTGACTTCATGGGTAACACTCCCCCTGGAATCTCTGGAATCTCATGACTTCATGTATAAAACTTCCCCTGCTGTCTCTAAGTGTCTAACACTACAAGTTACGTCTCTGACTTAGTGTATCATGCTCCCCCTCGTGTCCCTGACTTGTGTGACACTTCATGAGGCGTATCTGACTTCCTGTGTAACACTCACACTGGTGTCTTTGATTTTGAGTTTAACACTTCACGTGGCATCTCTGAATTCATGTGTAACACACTCCCCCTTCTATCTCTGACTTGGTGCATCATGGTGCCCATGTGGTCTAAAACTTCATTGTGTAACAGTCCCACTGGCATCTCTGACTTTGTGTCTATTTCTCCACCTGGCATCATTGAATTTGTGTGTAACATTCCCCATGGCTTCTCTGAATTTGAGGGCCACACTCGACCCGTTGTCTCTTACTTTGTGTGTCATACTCTCCATGGTGTTTCTGATTTCATGTGCAACACTCTCGGTGGCATCTCTGACCTCGTGTACCACACTCCCAATTGCGTCTCTGATTTCATGTGTCACTCTCCCCCTGGTGTCTTTGACTTAATGTGTAACACCCACCATTGCACCTCTGATTTCACATGCCACAATGCACCTGGGATCTCTAACTTTGTCTGTCACATTCCTACTTGCATCTCTGTGTTTGTGTGTACCTCTCCCTGTGTTGCTGCTGACTTCTTGTGTCGTGCTTCCCCTAGTGTCTCTGACTTTGTGTGTCACACTTTCCCTGGCGTGTCTAACTTGATGTGTCACACTCCCCTTGGTATCTCTGACTTCCTGCATAACACTCCAACTGGTGTCTCTGAGTTTGTGCATAACACTCCCACTGGCTTCTCTTACTACAGGTGTAACACTCTCTCATGTTGTCTCTGATTTCATGTGTAACATTGCCCCCGGCATCTCTGATTCATGTGTAGCACTCCCACTGACATCTCTGAATTCATGTGTCACATTCCCCTTTGCATCTTGGACTTCGTGTGCAACACTCTATGTTGTCTCTCTGCCTTTGTGTGTCAGATGCTACATGCATCTCAGACTGTGTGTGTGACACTCACCATGGCATCTCTGATTTTGTTCATAACACTCCCCCTGGTGCCTATGACTTCCTGTGAAACACCACACGTGACCTGACTACCTGCATAACACTCCCCATGGCATCTCTGACATCATGTGTTACAACCACATGACGTCTCTGCCTTCGTGTGTAACACTCCCCTTTGCATTCCTGACTTCATGTGAAATGCTCCCTGTGGCATCTCTGACTTCGTGTGTCAAACCACATATGTCGTCTCTGACTTCTGGTGTCACCAGTGTTCACTGTGTCATCTTGCGATACAATACCCCCGTTGTCTCTGACACCATGTGTAACACACACCCTGTTATCTCCAACATAACGTGTGATGCTCCAACTGTCATCCTGATTTCATTTATAACACTACCCCTGGCATCTCTGATTTCATGTGTTACACTCCCCCTGGAGTCTCAGACTCCGTGTGTAACATTCCATGTGCTGTCTCTCACTTTGTGTGTAACCCTCCTTCAAGTGTCTCTGACATAGTGTGTAACCCTCCCCATCACTTCTCTGACGTTGTGTGTCTCACTCTGCTTCTTCTCTCTGACTTAATGTATCACAACCAACCAGTTGCTTCTGACTTCTTGTGTAACACAGCCCTGTGGTGTCTCTGATTTCATGTGTCACATTCCCCTTTCATCACTAACTTCGTGTGTCACACACCCCTTGGCATCATGACTTTGTGTATAGCAATCCCCATGCAGTGTCTGACATCGTGTGTCACACTCCTCCGGGCTTCACTGACTTCATGTATCACACTCCCTCGGGTGTCTGTGACTTCATGTGTTACACACTCTGGCATCTCTGCCTTCGTGTATCACACTCCCCCAGGCGTCACTGATTTCATGTCTCACACTGCCCCTCACCTCTCTGACATCATGCATCTCATTCTCCCTGGTGTCTTTAACTTCGTTTGTAACTCTCAGACTGTCACCTCTGATTCCATGTGTAACATTCCAGGTGGCCTCTCTGGCATCGTGTGTAACACTCCGTCTGGCATCTCTGATGTTGTGTGAAACATTCCCTGTGGTGTCTGACTTCAAGGGTCACACTTGACATGTCATTATTGACTCTATGTGTCACACACTGCTGTTGTCTCCAACTTAGCATGTAACATTCACTGTTGCATCTCTGATTTTGTGTGTCACAGCCCCCTGGGGTTTCTGACTTCATGCGTTACACTTCACCTGTTGTCTCTGACTTCCTGTGTCACACTCCATGTGGCATTTCTTCCTTTGTGTATTACACTGCCCTGTGTCATCTTGGACTTTGTGTGTAACGCTCCACCTGATATCTCTGACTTCGTGTGTTACACTTCATGGGGCACCTCAGACTTTGGTACACACCCCCGGGTGTCTCTGATTCATGTGTAACACTCCACAAGACCTTTCTACCTTTGAGTGTAACACTCATCCTTGGAGTTTTGGACAACTTATGTAACACTCACACTGTCATCTCTGATATCGTGTGTCAAACTTCCGCAGATGTTTCTCACGTTGAGTGTAAGACTCCATGATGTGTCTGACTTTGTGTGTCACAATCCACCTGGCATCTCTAGCTTCCTGTTTCACCCTACCCCTAACGTCTCTGACTTTGCATGTAGCACTCACTGTGGCACATCTCATTTTGTGTGTCACAATCTGCCTGGCATCTTTAACTTCAGGTGTCACACTTCCTTTGTCAACTCTGACTTTGGTACACTTCCTGTGCCAGCTCTACTTCGTTTGTCACATTTCCTCTGGTGTCTCTGACTTTGTGTGCCACACTCCTGGAGGCATCTCTGATGCTGTATGTAACACACTACCCCTTGTGTCTCTGAATTCATGCATCACACTGCCCCAGCCATCTATACCTTTGTGTCCAACACTCCCAGTGGAGTCTCTGACTTTGTGTATAACACTCTACCAGGGGTGTCTGGATTTGTGTGTAACATTCCCCATGGTGTCTCTAACTTCAAGGTTCACACTTGACCTATCATCTCTGACTTCGTGTGTCACACTACACTTGGTGTCTCTGAATTCATGTGCAACACACTTGTTGGTGTATCTGTCTTCATGTGGCACATTCCCGATGGCGTCTCTAACTTCCTGTGTTACACTCCACATTGCGTTTCTGCCGTCATGTGTAAAACTCCCCCAGGCCCCATGTAACACTCCCCCATGTTGTCCGGGACTCTGTATGTAACGCTCCATGTGGCATCTCTGACTTTGTCACACACCCCATTTGGTCTCTGACTTCGTGTGTCACCCTCTCCCTGGTGTCTTTGAGTTTGTGTGCAACACTTGCCCTGGTTTCTCTGACTTCATGCGTTACACTCCACCTGGTGAATTTGACTTCATGCGTAACACTCCCCATGGCATCCCTGAAATCATAAAACTCCCCCTGTATCTCTGACTTCGTGTGTAACACTCCCACTGGCATGTCTGACTTCTTGTGTCACATTCCCCCTGGCCTCTTGGACTTCGTGTGTAACACTCTACAATGTGTCTCTGCCTTCATGTGTCATACACTTCCTGGCATTTTGAACTGCATGTGTAACACCATGGCATCTCTGATTTTCTTTATAACACTCCCCCTGGTGTCTGACTTCCTGTAACACCACACACGGCGTCTCTGACTTGGTGGGTAACACTTGCCCTGGCATCTCTGACTTCGTGTTTAACACTCCACCTGTAGTCTCTGAATTCCAGTGTAATTCTCCCTATGGTGTGTCAGACTGCATGTGTCACACTTCCCCTCCCATCTATAACTTCTTGTGTTACACTCCTACATGTGTTTTCACTTCAGGTGTAACATTCCAGGTGGCATCTGTGACGTCCCATGTCATACTCGATCTTTCAACTGTCACTTCCAGTGTCACACTCACTGTGGGGTCTCTGAATGCCTGATTAACAGTCCCCCTGTGTGTTTGACTTCGTGCCTAACACTGCCCTGTGGCATCTCTGACTTTGTCTGTAATAGTGCCCCTGGCATCACAGAATTTTTGTGTAGCACACTACATGGCTTTTCTGACTTCAGGTATAAGATTCCCTCAGGTGTCTCTGACTTCGTGTGTAAAACTACACGTGCTATTTCTTCCTTTGTGTGTAAAACTTTCCCGTGGCACCTGTGACTTCATGTATAAAACTCCCCAGGCATCTCTGACTAGTTTTGTAATACTCCCACTGACGTCTCTGGATTCATGTCTCACAGTCCCGCTGCCATCTCTTACTTCATGTGTAACACTCCCTGTGGCATCTCTGACTTTGCATGTAACGATTGCCCTGGTGACTCTGTTTTCACGTGTAACACTTCCCATGCCATCTTGATTTCATGTCTAACATGTCCCCTGGCCTCTCTGACTTTGTGTGAAATACTCCCCCTGGTGTCTTTGACTTCATTTGTAAAAACACCCTTGGTGTCTCTGACTTTGTGTCACACTCCTCCAGTGTTCTCTGCTCTTGTGTGTCACAATACACCTGATGTCTCTGATTTCGTGTGTAACACTCCCCATGCTGTGTCTTCTTTCGTGTGTAACACTCCCTGTGGCATTTCTGACTTTGTCTGTAACAGTCACCCTGGTGTCTCTGACTTCATGTGTAACACTTCCTGTGATGTCTCTGACTTCTTGTCTAACTCTTCCCTTTGCCTCTCTGACTTCTTGTATAACATTCCAGGCGGCATCTCTGACTTCTTGTGTCACACACCCCTGGCATCTCAGACTTTGTGTCCCAATACCCACCATGTCGAGGACTTCATATGTGACATTCCATGTAGCATCTCTGACTTGTGTAACACTACCCCTGGTTTCTGCGACATTGTGTGTAACAGCCCATGTGGCGTCTTTAAATTTGTGAGTAATACTCAGAGGAGTGTCTGTGTATTCACGCATAACGTTTCCTCTGGCATCAGTGACTTCATATGTAACACTCCCCATGGCGTCTCCTACTTCGTGTTTCACAATTCCCCTGGCATCTCTGAAATCAAGTGTAACACTCATCATATACTCTTGTACTTCATGTGTAACTCTACCCATGGCGTCTCTGAGTTCATGTGTAATACAACATATTGTTTCTCTGACTTCCTGTGTAACACTCCACATTCCATCTGTGACTTCTTCTGTGACACTCCCCATGGTGTCTGTGCCTTTGTGTTTCCCAGTCACCCTGGTGTCTCTGACTTCGTGTGTAACAATCACCTTGGTCTTTCTGACTTTGTGTGTAACACTCTTTCTGGTGTGTTTCACCTTGTGCATAATACTCCAATGTGGTGTCTTTCCTCCTGTGACTAACACTCTACCTGGTGTCAGTGAGTTAGTGTATCACACTCCCCCTGTGGACTTTGTTTTTTACTCTACCACTCATTTCTTTGACTTCATTTGTAATGATCCCCCTGGCATCTCTTAGTTCGTGTGTCACACTGCCCCTGGTGTCTCTGAGTCTGTGGGTAATATTCCCCATGACGTCTCTGACTTCATGTGTCACACACCAACTGTCACCTCTGAGTTCGTGTGCAACACTCCCCTTGGTGTCTCTGACTTCCTGTGCCCCACACACCCTGGCTTCTCTTTCTTCTAGTCTAACACTCCATTTGGTCTTTCTGACTTCCTGCATAACACTACCCCTAGCATCTCGGACTCTGTGTGTATCACTCCACCTGGTATCTCTGAATTCATGTGTAACACACCCCCACTCAGTTCTGACTTTGTGTGTAACACTCCCCCTGGAGTCTTTGACTTCATGAGTAACACTTCCTGTGTCACCTCTGATTTTGTGTCCCAGTCCCAGTGGCATCTCTGACTTGTTGTGTAACACTTCCCTTAGTGTCTCTGACTTTGTAACACTCCATGTTACATTTGTGACTTCCTGTGGGATACTCCCACTGGTGTCTCTCACTTAATGTGTAACACTCCACATGGCGTTTCTGCTTTCATCTGTAACACTCTGCCATGGAATCCTAGACATCACGTGTCACACATCACCTTGTACCTCTGACTTGGTGAGTCACTTTCCAGCTGGTGTCCCTGACTTTGTGTGTCACACTACCACTGGCTTCTCTAACTTCGTGTATAAAGCAACAGGTGGCATCTTTGACATCATGCGTCTCTCCACGAGGCATCTCAAACTTCATGTTTAACATTCCACATGGCATCTCTGACCTCATGTGTCACAATCCACCTGGCATCTCTAATTTCATGATTCACAGTACCCCTCACATCTCTGATTTTATGTGTAACACTCACCATTGCATCTCTGACTACATGTGTCACTCTCCCCATGGTGTTTCTGACTTCATGTATCACACTTCGCATGGCATGTCTTACTTCCTGTGTAAAACACTCCCTTGTGTCTCTGACTTCCAGTGTAACACTACCCCTGTCATCTCTGTATTGTGTGTCACACCTCACCTAGCATCTCTGACTTTGTATATCACACTCTCCCTGGTGTTTATGACTTACTGTGCAACACACCTGGTGGCTTCTCTGACTTCATGTGTCACACTTCCCCTTGTGTTTCTGAGTTTGTGTGATACGCTACCCCTGTCATCTATAACTTCGTGTGTAACACTCCCCCTGACATCTCTGAATTTGTGTGTAACATTCCCTACGGTGTCTGTGACTTTGAGGGTCACATTCAACCTGTTGTCTCTGACTTCCTGTGTCACACTATCCCTGATGTTTCTGACTTTGTATGCAACGCTCCCAATTGTACCTCTGAGTTCCTCTGCCACACTACCAATGGCGTCTCTGACTTAGTGTGTAATAATATCTGTGGGATCTCTGATTTCATGTGTCACAATACACCTGGCTTTTCTAACTTTGTGTGTCCCACTCCCCATGGCATCTCTGACCTCTTGTGTAACACTGCCCCTGGTGTCTGTGACATCATGTGTAACTCTCCATGTGGCATCTCTTACTTTGTGTATGACACAACCCATAGCCTCTCTGACTTCATGTTAAAAACTCCACGTGGTGTTTCTACCTTTGTGTGTAAACATTCCCTGTGGCTTCTCAGACATCCTGTGTCACACTCCATGTGGCATCTCTCACTTCATTTCTCACACTCCCCATGACATCTTGGACTTCACGTGCAACAACCCTTGTGGCATCTCTGACTTCATGTGTAACACTCTCCTGGCATCTCAGAATTCATTACTCACACTCCCTCTGTTGTTACTGACTTGATGTTTAACAGTCCCTGGCTTCTCTGACTTCATGTGTCACACCCCCTGTGGCATCTCTGGCTTCCTGCATAACACTCCCCCTGGCTTCTCAGAATTCATGCATAACAACCCAGTGACATCTCTGAATTCGTGTGTCATACTCCCCGAGACCTCTCTGATTTCATGTGTAGCACTCATACTGGCATCTCTGATGTCTTGTGTCACAATACCTCTGGCCTCTCTTACTTCGTGTGTAGCACTCTATGCTGTGTCTCTGCCTTCATGTGTCACATGCTGCCTGGCATCTCAAACTGTGTGTGTAACACACACCATCACATCTCTGATTTCATTTGTAACACTCCCCTTTGTGTCTATGACTTCCTGTGTAGTGCCACACGTGGCATCTATGACTGGGTGTGTAACACTTCCCCTGGCATCTCTGACTTCCTTTTTAAAAGTCCACCTGTAGTCTCTGACTTCGTGTGTCACACTCCCAATTTCTTCTATGAGTTCGAGAGTAAAACGTCACGTGGAGTCTCTGACATCGTGTGTAACACACCCAAGTGGCCTGTCTGGATTCCTGAGTAATATACACAAAGGTGTCTCTGAATACGTGTGTAGCTCTATCCCCTTGCATCAGTGATTTGTGTGTAACCCTCCCCGTGGCATGTCTGTCTTGTTTCACAGTCCCCCTGGCCTCTCTGACTTCATGTTTAATGCTCACCATGGCGTCTCTGACCTGTGTAATATTCCACATGGTGTCTTACTTTGATAGGTCACACTCGGCCTGTCATTTCTTACTTCTTTTGTCACACACAGCCTGGTATCTCCAACGTAGAGAGCAACATTCACCACGGTGTCTCTGACTTCATATAGAAAAATCCCCCTGGCATCTCTGCCTTCATCTGTCACAATCCACCTGGCACTTCTGACTTTGTGTGTAACACACTTTTTGGCAATTCTGACACCATGAGTCACACTTTTCTCATGTCTCTGACTTCATGTGTCACATATCCCTTGGCATTTCTGAATTCATGTGTAATAACACTCATTCGTATCTCTGACTGCCTGTGTAACACTAGCCCTGGGTATTCGGTTTTGTGTGACACTCCTCCTGGCATCTCAGGCTTCCTGTTTAATATTCCCTGTGGTGTCACCAACTTCGTGTGTAACCCTAGCCCTGTTTCCTCTGACTTCGTGTGTAACACACCCAGTGATGTCTCTGATTTATATGTCACACTCCCCCTTGTTTCTCTGAGTTCATGCATCACACTCCCCCTTTCATCTCTGACTTCATGTGTAACACTGCAACTTGAGTCTCTGATTTTGTGTTTCAAATTCGGCGGGTATCTCTGATTTCATGTGTCACACTCCCCCTTGTGTCACAGACTTTGTAACAGACCACATTGCGTGTCTGACTCCATTTGTAAAACTAACCCTGGTGTCTCTGACTTAGTGTGTAAAACTCCAAGTGGCATCTCTGACTTCGTGTGTATCACTGTCGCTAGTGTCTCTGACTTCACGTTTCACACTCCACTTGGTGTCTCTGATTTCATGTGTCACACTCTCCTGAGACATTTCAGACTTGATGTATAACACTCCAGGACCATTTCTGACTTCATGTGTAACACTCCCCCTGGTGTCTCTGACTTTTTGCATCACACTGCCCTGGCTTCACAAACATCGTGTGTAATACTCCCACTGGCATTTGTGACTTTGTGTGTCACAGTCCCCCTGAAGACTGACATCATGTGTAACCCTCCCTTTGCTCCTCTGACTTTGTTTGCCAGTCTCCACCTGGCACCACGAACTTTGTGTGTAACCCTCCATGTGGTGTCTTTGACTTCATGTGTAACACTCACCATGGCATCTCAGACATCATGTCAGAATCTGCTTCCTGTCTCTAATTTCCTGTTTCTCACTACCCCTAGCATCTCTGACATTGTATGTAACACACGGTGATGCCTCTGATTTCGGGTGTCATACTTCCCATGACGTTGTTGACTTCCTGTGTCACACTCCCCGTGGCGTCTCTGACCTTGTGTGTAACACTCCCCCTGTCATCTCTGACATCATCTGTACAATCACTTTGGTGTCTCTGACTTCATATTTAACAACCAATATGGTGTCTCTGACTTTGTTTGTAACTCTCCTACATGGCATTTCTGAATTCGTGTATCACATTCCCCATGTCGTCTTTGACTTTTTGTGTAATACTCTCCCTGTCGTCTCTGACATCATCTGTATAATCCCTTTGGCATCTCTGACTTCGTGTGTAATGATCCCAGTGGGATCTCTGCGTTCGAGTGTCATGCTCGACCAATCATTTCTGACTTCGTGTATCACACTGACCCTGGCATCGTAGATTTCATGTGTAACACACCATGTGGCATTTCTGACTCCATGTGTAACACTCCCCCTGCTGTCTCTTACTTTGTGTGTAACACTGCATGTAGCATTTCTTCCACCATGTGTAACACTCCCTTGTGGTGTCTTGGACTTCTTTTGGAACACTCCATGTGGCATTTTTGACTTAATGTCCAACACTCCCCCTAGCGTGTCTTACTTCGTAACACTCAACATCACCTTTCTGCCTTTGTAAAATTCCCCCATTTAGTCTCGGACTTCTTGTGTAAACTCACACTGGTGTCTCTGATTTCTTATGTCACAATACCTCTGGCGACCCTGACTTTGAGTGTAAAACTCACTGTTGCATCTCTGATATCGTGTGTCATAGTCCACCTGGCATTTCTAACTTCATGTGTCACACTCCCTCTGGCATCTCCTACTTTGTGTGTAACACTCCCCATTGTGCCTCTGATTTCATGTGTCACACTCCCTGTGACATCTCATGTTGTGTGTAATACTCCACCTGTTGTCTGAGACTTCTGGTGTAACACTCCCTCTGGCATCTCTGACTTTGCGTGTCAGACTCCTCATGTCATCTGTCTTCCTGGGTAACACTGCATTAGGCATCTCAGACTTCGTGTGTAACACATCCCCATGGCTTCACTGATTTTGTAATACTCCCACTGGTGTCTGTGTATTTGTGCACATCAGTTCCCTTGGCATCAGTGACTTCGTGTGTAACACTCCAAAAGCAGTTCTTACTTTGTGTTTCACAGTGCCCCTGACATTTTTTACTTCCTGTGTCACACTCCTCATGGCCTCTCTGACTTCGTGTGTAATGCTCTCCATGGCATCTCTGGCACCATGTGTAACACATCCCCTGGTGTCACTGATGTCATGTGTAATAATCAACATGCCATCTCTGACTTTGTGTGTCACATTTCCTATGGCATCTCTACCGTCGTGTTTCACAGTCACCCTGGCATCTCTACTTCATGTATTACATTCCCCCTGGGCCCTCTGACTTGGTGTGTAACACTCCCCATGTTATGTCTCACCTCGTGTATAATACTCCACGGTGGCATCTCTCACTTCATGAGTAACACTCCTCCTGGCATAGCTGCCTTCATGAGTCAAACCCCACTTGTCATCTCTGACTTGGTGTGTCATATTAAGCCTGGAGTCACTGACTTCATGTATCACTTTCCCCCTGGTGTTTCTGACTTCGTGTGTAATACACCCCGTGGCATCTCTGACTTCTTGTGTAATACTCTCCTTTGTGACTCTGAGTTCATGCATCACACTCCCTCTGTCGTCTATAACTCCTTGTGTAACACTCCCACTGTTGTCTCTGACTCCATGTATAACACTACCACTCGTGTCTCTGATGTTGTGTGTAAGATTCCCCATGATGTCTGACTCAATGGTCATACTCAACCTGTCATCTCAGACTTGTTGTGTAACACTGCACATGGAGTCTCTGACTTCATGTGTAACACACCCCTGATGTCTCTGACTTTGAGTGTAACACTCCACATGGCCTCTCAGTCTTGGTGTGGCACATATCTCCTGGTGTCTGTGACTTCATTTGTAACAGTCATCGTGGCCTTTCTGCCTTCGAGTGTAACAGTCCCCGTGGAGTCTCAGACTTCTTGCCTAACACTCACACTGACATCTCAGATTTCCTGTGTAACATTCCCCCTGACATCTCAGATATCCTGTGTAAGACTCCCCGGGTGATCTCTGACTTTGGGTGTAACATACCAGGTGGTTTTTCTGAGTTTGTGTGTCACACAACACTTTGTGTCTCTGAGATCGTGTGTCACATTTCCCATGTGATTTTTGACTTTGTGGCACACTGCACCTTGGGTCTATCACTTCGTGTATCAGACTTCATTTGGCATCTCTGACTTTGTGTGTGACACTACCCCTGGTGTCACGGACTTTTTATGTAAAATACCAATGACATTTCTGACTCTGTGTATAGCACTCCCCCTGGTGTCTCTGATCTTTATGTGTAACACTCCATGTGATGTCTCTACTTTGGGGGTAACACATGCCCTGGTGTCTCTGTCTTCGAGTATAACTCTCCAAGTGGCATTTCTTCCTTCATGTGTATTAATCCCTTGTGGTGCCTCAGACTTCATGTGAAACACTCCACATGCCATCTATGACTTCATGTGTAACACTCTCCTTGGTGTCTCTGACTTAGTGTGTAACAATCTACATAGCATCTTGGACTTCATGTGGTACGCACTCTCTCATGTCTCAGACTTCATGTGTAACATGCAACATGGTCTTTCTGCCTTCCAATGTAACACTCCCTCATGGAGTCTGGGACTTCTTGTGTAACACTCACACTGGCATCTCTAATTTCCTGTTTCACTATCTGCCTGGCATCTCTGACTTTGTGTGTCACACTCCACTTGGCATTTCTTACTTTGTGTGTAAAGCTCCACATGGTCTCTCTCACTTCGTGTGTAAATTTCCCCTGTTCACTCTGACTTTGTGCATAAGAATCCCTCTGGTGTATCTGACTTCATGTGTAGTGCTCCCTGTGGCGTCTCTGACTTTGAGTGTCTCACTCTACCAGTCATCTCTGACTTCGTGTGTCACACGCTCCTTGGCGTCTCTGACATCCTGCATAACACTGTCCCTGGTATCTCTGACTTTGTGCATAACAATCCCCTGTGGTGTCTCTGACTTTGGGTGCAAGACTCCCCCAGGGATCACTGACATCATATTTAACACTCCCCCAGGCCTCTCTGACATAGTGTCTCACAGTCCCACTGGTGTCTTTGACTTCGTGTGTTGCACTCTCCCTGTCGCCTATGACTTTGTGTGTACCACTCCCCCTGGTATCTGATGTCTCAGGTAACGCTCCACCTTGTGTCCCTGACTCCTTGTGTAATACTCCAGGCTGCATCTTTGACTTCATTTGTAACACTCACCGTGCTGACTCTAATTTCTCCTGTCACATGCCACATGGTGATTCTGACTTCATGTCTAACACTACACCTTGTCTCTTAACATCGTGCCTAACACTCCCACTAGTGTCTTTCTGTTCATTTCTCACACTTCCTATGGTGTCTCTGACTCTGTGTGTGACACTCACCCTCCTTCTCTCTGTTTGTGTGTAACACTCCCCCTAGTGTTTATGTCTTCGTGTGTGTAACAAATCCTCATGGTGTCTCTAACTTCGTGTTGGAGAGTCCTTTTGTTGTCTCTGACTTTATGGGTAACACTTTCTGTGGCACCTCTAACTTCATGTGTCACACTTCCCCTGATGTCTTTGACTCTGTATATTACAATGCCCTTGGCATCTCTGACTTCATTTGACACACTCTTCCTTGTTTATCTGAGTATGTGTGTCACATTGCCCCTTCCATCTCTAACTTCGAGTGTCACACTACCAACATCATCTCGGACTTTGTGTATAACACTGTCAATCGTGCCTCTGATTTTGTGTGTCACACTTCACTTTGTGTATCTGACTTCTTGTGTCACACTGCAGGTGGCATCTCTGACTTCATCAGTGACATACACACTGGTGTCTCTACCCGTGGCATTTCTGACTTCTTGTGTCACATGCTTCTGAGCATCTTAGACTTCGTGTGTAACACTCCCCCTTCCATCTCTGACTTCATGTGTAACCCCCAAAGTGGCGTCTCTGAATTAGTGTGTAATTCTGCTATGGGGCATCTCTGAATTCATGTTTCATGACATGGTGTGTTACACTCCACATGGCATCTCTGATTTTGTGTGTAACCCTCCCCCAGCATCTGATTTTGTCTGTCACACTCCATGTCATCTATAATTTCATGATTAAAATTGCATGTGGTGTCTCTGACTTGGTGTGTAGCACACCCATGTGATATCTCTGAATTCGTGAGTAATATTCCTCCTGGTGTCTGTGAATTTGTGCATAACACTTCACCTGGCATCATTAACTTCCTGTGCAACACACCCACGGCACTATACTTCATGTTTCAGAGTCCCCCTGTCATCTCTGCCTTCATGTGTAACACAGCCCCTAAAGACTCTGACTTCATGTGTAGCAATCGCACATGGTATCTCTGACTTCAGGCACAAGTCTCCCCAGCCATCACTGACTTAATGTGTAGCACTCCCCCTGGTGTCTCTGACTTCTTGTGTCACAGTCCCACCGGTGACTCTGAATTCATGTGCCACACTCGCCCTGTCGTCTCTGACTTCCAATGTAACACTTCCCTGTCATCAGTGACTTTGTGTGTCACACTCTCCTTGGCATCTCTGACTTCGTGTGTCACACACTCCCTGGTATCTCTGACATCTTGTGCAACATTACCCCTTGTGTTTCTGACTTCGCTTGTCACCCTTGCTCTGGTGTCTAAGACTTCGTGTGTAACACTCCCGCTGGTGTTTTTTACTTCATTTGTAACACTCCATCTGGAGAATTTGTGTCTGACACCCACTGTGGTATCTTTGTCTTCTTTTGTCACACTCCACCTGGCATCTCTAAATTCATGTATCACACCCCGCTGATATGTTTGGCTTCATGTCTAACACACCTGGTGGAGTCTCTGACTTCCTGTGTTACACACCCCATAGTGTACCTGAGTTTGTGCGTCACACTCCCTTTGCCGTCTATAACTTCAGGTGTCAAACTGCCCCGGCTTCTGGCTTCTCTGACTTCATCTGTCACACTACACGTGGTGTCTCTGACTTCCTGTGTAACACTCCCCTGGCATCTCTGACTTTTCGTGTAGCACTCTGCCTGCCATCTGTGATGTCCTGTATCACCCTCCCTGTGGCATCTTTGAATTCATGTGTAACACTCACCTTGTCATCTCTGACCTTGTGAGTAACACTTACAATTGTGTCTCTGACTTTATGTGTAAAACACCCTGTGGCATCTCTGACTTCATTTGTAACACTCCCCCTGGCATCTCTGACTTCGTTTTGCACACTCCCCCCTGACTTCTCTGGCTTAGTGTGTATCAGTCTCCCTGTTGTTCTGACTTTGTGTGATACTCTCCCCCTAGTGTCTCTGACTTTGTGCATCAAACTCTCCCTGGTGTCCCTAAATTCATTTTTAACACTCACACTGGCATCTCTGAGTTCCTGTGAAACTCTCCACATGGCCTCTCTGACTTCGTGTGTCTTCATGTCCCCTGTCATCATTGACTCATGTCTCACTGTCCCCCTGATATCTTTGATTTCATGTGTCACACTTCCCCTGGTGTCTATGACTTCATTTCTAACACTCGCCCTGGTGACTCAGAAATCATGTCTAACAGTTACTGTGGTGTATCTGACTTCATGTGTCACATTCAGCCTGGCATCACTAACTGCATGTATTACCTTCCCTCTGGTGTTTATGACCTCGGGTGTAACAAACCCGATGGTGTCTCTGACTTCTTTTGTAACACTCCCCCTTTTGACTCTGAGTTCATGCATTTCACTCCCTCTGCCACTATACCTTCATGTGTAACACTCCCACTGGCTTCTCTGATTTCATGTATAACACTCCCCCTGGCATCTATGACCTTGTGTGTAACATTCCCTGTGTGTCTGAATTCAAGGTTCACACTAAATGTGTCATCTTGCACTTTGTGAGTAACACTCCCCCTGGTGTCTCTGACTTCATGTGTAACACTCCACATGGCCCTTCAGACTTCGTGTGGTACACACCCTCATTCTCCCTGACTTCATTTGTAACAATCTTCTAGGCCTTTTTGCCTTTGAGTGTAACAGTACCCCGTGGAGTCTCGGACATCTTGTGTAACACACTGACATCTCAGATTTCATGAGTAACACTCGCTGGGCCAGCTCTGACATCATGGATAACACACTCAGTGGCATCACTTGCTTCATGTGTCATGGAACTCCTTGTGTCTCTGTGATCTTGCATCACATTCCCCATGTAGTCTCTGGCATCATTTGGCACACTGCACCTTGCATCTCTGACTACGTGTGTCAAATCTCCCCTGGCATCATGGACATTGTGTGTAACACATCATGTGGCATTTTTGACTCCTTGTGTCACACTCCCTCTGTTGTCTCTGATTTCGTGTGTAAAACTCAACATGGCATTTCTTCCTTGGTAATTATCACTCCCCCATGGCATCTTGCACTTCGTGTGAAACACTCCATGTGCCTTCTATTACATCTTGTGTAACATTCTCTTTGGTGTCTCTGACTCTGTGTGTACCAATCCATGTGGTGTGTCAGAATTCATGTGGTACACACCCCTTGGTGTCTCGGATTTCACGTGTAATACAGAACGTGGCCTTTCTGCCTTCAAATGTAACACTGCTATGTGGAGTGTGGGTCTACTTTTGTAACACTCACACTGGCATCTCTGATTTCATGTTTCAGTATCTTCCTGTCATCTCTAACTTTGTGTGTCCACACTGCCTCTGACGTCTCAGACTTTGTGTGTAACACTGCCTGTGGCACTTGTGACTTCGTCTGTCATACTTACCCTGTCATCTCTGACTTTGTATGTCACACTGCTTGTGGTGTCTCTGATTTCATCTGGCACAAAAACACTATCTGAGACTTAGTGTTTAACACTACCCCTGGTGAATCTGACTTCGTGTGTCAAACTCCTCGGGGTGTCTCTGATTCTGTCTGGCACAAAAACCCTTGTGTCTCACACTTACTGTTTAATACTCCCCCCGGCGAATCTGACTTTGTGTGTCACACTCTTCCTGGCATTTCAGACTTCATGTGTAACAATCCACTTGGTGTCTCTGAGTTTGTGTGTAACACTTCCCCTGGCATCTCTGACTTTGTAATACTCTGAGTTGCATCCCTGATTTCATGTGTAGCACTCCACATAGTGTCTCTGACTTCGTGTATCACATTCTTCCTGCTCTCCATGACTTCAATTTATCACAGTCCCCATTACCTCTCGGAATTCTTGTGTAACTCCCCCTGTCCCCTCGGACTTCTTGCATAACAATCTCCCTGTTGTATCTGACTTCATGTGTAACACTCCCTATGGCGTATCTGACTTTGTGTGTCACACTCAACCAGTTGTCTCTGACTTTGTATGTAACAACCTCATTGGCATCTCTGACATCATGCATAACACACTCCCTGGCATCTCTGACTTCGTGCCTAACAATCCACCATGGTGTCTCTGAATTTGGGCACAAGACTCCCCAAGGCTTTACTGACTTCATGTGTGACATTCCCTCTGGTGACTCTGACGTTGTTTGTCACAGTGCCACTGGCGTCTCTGAGGTCATGTGTCACACTTCAGACCCCTGTGGTCTATGTCTTCACGTTAATGCTTTCACTGGCGTCAGTGACTAAGGATGTAACACGCCCCCTTGTGCCTCTTCATGTTTCACACTCCCTGTGTTGTGTCTTGAGATGGTGTGTAATATTCCCCATGGCGTCTCTCACTTCCTGTTTCACAGTCCTGGTTTCATCTCTGACTTTGTGTGTCACCTCCTGTGGCATCACTGACTTTACCCATAAACCTCTGCCTAGTGCCTTTGACTTCTTACAAAACGCTCCTCTATGGCTTCTCTGATTTTGTGTTCACACACCCCATATCATCTCTGACTTTGGGTGTCACTCTCTCCCTGGTGTCTTTGACTTCGTGTGTAACACTCCACCTGCTGTCTTTAACTTCATGTGTAACACTCCCCCTGGTGTCTTTAACTTCGTTCATAACACTCTGCCTGGTATGTTTGACTTTGTAACACTCCCCCTTGTGTCTCTAACTTCATGTTTTAACACTCCACCTGTAGTCTCTGATGTCATCTGTGACCCTCCCCCGATGTCTCTGAATTCACGTGTAACAATCCACATGGTGTCTCTGACTTCCCTTGCATCTCTGTCTTGGTCTATACCTCTACCCCTGGTGTCTCTGACTTCGAGTGTAGCACTCTGCATGGTGTCTGTGTCGTCCTGTATCACACTCCCCTTGGTGTTGAGTTCGTGTGTAACACTCCCCTGGCAACTCTGACTTCTTCTGTAACACTCCACGTGGAATCTCTGACTTCATGTGTCACAATCCCTCTGGCATATCTGACTTCATTTGTCACAGTAACCCTGGTGTCTGTGACTTCATGTGTCACACTCTCCCTGTCATCATGACTTCATGTGTAATAATCCTCATGCTGTCTGTCTTCTCATGTCACACGCTGCCTCTCATCCCTGACTTCATATATCACACTCCTTCTGGCATCTCTGACTTTGTAACACTGAACATGGCATCTTTGACTTTGTGTGTCACATTTCCTCTAGTGTCTCTGAGTTTATGGGTCACAATTCCACTGCTGTCTATAACTTCATAAGTAGCACTCCCACTGGCATCTGTGACAGTGTATAACTTTCACCTTGGCCTCTCTGACTTCATGTATAACATTCCTGGTGGCATCTATGACTTCTTGTGTCACGCTCCCTGTGGCATCTCAGATGTCATGCAAATCACTCCCCTTGGCATCCCTGACTTCATGTGTAACACATCCTCGTGATGTCTCTGACTTCATTGTTACACTACCCCAAGCATCACTGACTTCGTGTGTAACACTCACACTGGCATCTCTGGCTTCGTGTTTCATAGTCTCATGGCATCTCTCACATCATGTGGTAAACTACATGTGCCCTCTCTAACTTCATTTGTAGCACACGTCCTGGAGTCTCTGGTTCCACGTGTTACCCTTCCCCAGGTGCCTCTGACTTTGTGTGTAACATTCCACTGCCATCTCTGAGTTCATGTGTAACACCCAACTTGGTGTCTCTGAATTCGTGTGTAACTCTCTTAGGTGGCATCTGTAAATTCCTCTATCACAATCCTCCTTTTGTCTCTGATTTCATGTGTAACTCTCCAACTGGCATCTCTGTGTTCATGTATCACACTCCCAATGGCATCTCTGATTTTGCTTTTCACAGTCTCCCTAGTGTCTCTAACATTACGTGTACCACTCCATGTGGCTTCCCCGACTTCATGTGTAACACTTCCCCTGTTGTCGCTGTCTTCATTTGTAACACACTACTTGGCATCTCTGATTTTGTGTGTAAGCAACCGCTGCTTTCTTTGACTTCATGTGTAACACAAAACATGATGTCTCTGACCTCGTGTGTAACTCTCCTATATGGTGTTTCTGAATTGTATCACGCTTCCTATGTCATCTCTCAATTTGTGTAACACTCCCCTTGTCTTCTCTGAGTTTGTGCATCACACACCCACTGGTGTCTGACTTCATGTGTCAAAATCCCTATGGCATCAAGGACATCTGGTGTAACAGTTCCACTTGCGTCTCTGACTTTGAGTGTAACACTCTACCTGGCATTTCTGCTTTCATGTGTCACACTCCCCCATGTCATCTTAGATTTCATGTGTATCACACCCTCGTGGTGTCTCTGACTTCATTTGTCACATACCCCATGTTATCTCTAAATTCCTGTGTCCCTCTTTCCCTGGTGTCTTTGAATTCTTGTGTAAAATGACCCCTGCTGTCTCTTCATCTTGTTTCACACTAACCTTTGCCTCTTTCTTCATGTGTCACACTCCCCATGACATTTATGACTTTTTCACACACACTATGGTGTCTCTGACTTCCTGTGCAACACTACCCCGTGTTTCTGACTTCCTGTGTCACACTTTCACTGGTGTCTCAGACATTGTGCATGTGCATAGCACACCCCTTTGCATCTCTGACAAACTGTGACACACTCCACATTGCATCTCTGACTTTGTGTGTCACACCCAACCTGGTGTATCTGCCTTCGTGTGCAACATTCTACATGGTGTCTTGGTATTTGTGTGTCACATTCCCCCTAGCATCCCTGACTTCCTGTATCACACTCCCCCTGGCATGTATGACTTCAAGTGTAACTCACCCCATGGAGTCTAAGACTTCGTGCATCAACCTCCCATTTGTATCTCTGAGTATGTGCATCACACTCCTCCTGCCATCTATAACTTCATGTGTAACAGTCACAATGCCGTCTCTGGCTTCCTGTATAACACTCCTACTGGCATCTGTGACCTCGTGTTTCACACTTTCCCTGTCGTCTCTGTCTTGGTGACTAGTACTCCCCCTGGTATCATTGTTTTCATGCATAAAACACCCCCGTGGCCTCTGTAGCTTTGTGTATCACAATCCCCATATCTTCTCTAAATTTGTGTGTCACTAAAACCCTCAACACTCCCCCTCTCGTCTCTTACTTCATAATTCACAATGCCCCTGCCGCCTCTGATTTTGTGTGTCATACTATACCTGGTGTCTCTGACTCTCCGTGTAACACACCGCCTGACGTCTCTGATGTCTTTCGTAATACTTCTCCTAAGGTCCGTGACATCATGTGTAACATTCCATGTGGCGTCTCAGTCTTTGTGTGATACACTCACTGTGTTGTCTTTGACTTCATGTGTTACACTCCACGTGGAATTTTTGCCTTCGAGTCTAACACTCTTGTGTGTCCTCTCGGACTTCTTGTATGACAATCACCTTGACAGTTCTGATTTCATCTGTCAAATTCCCCCTGGCATCTCTGACTTTGAGTGTAACACTCCACATTTCATCTCTTGCTTTGCGTTTCATGCTCCCACTTACATCATGAATTTCTTATATCACACTAGCCCTGTGTTCTGAAATCCTGTGAAACCGTCTACATGGTGTATCTGACTTCGTGATTAACACTTACCCTGTTATCTCTGACTTCTTGTGTCGCATGTCACCCTCATCTCTGACTTCGTGTCACAAAATTCTGTCATCTCTGACTTCATGTGTCACTCTACCCCTAGTTTCTTTGACTTCATTTGTGACACTTCACCTGGCAACTCTGACTTCGTGTGTAACTCTCACCTTTGACCTCTCTAAATTGATGTCACACTCCCCCTGCCATCTCTGACTCCATGTGTAACAAACCCCCTGGTGTAACTCACATCATGTGTAACAGTTCATGTGCCATTTCTGACTTTTTGTGTCACACGTCCCATGGCGTCTCTGTCTTCGTGTTTCGCAGACACCCTGGAGTCTCTGGCTTTGTGCATAACACTCCCTCTTGTCTCTCTGACTTCATGTGTAACAGTCCCCCTGGCGTGTTTCACTTTGTGTGTAATACTCCACCATTGCATCTCTCAATTTGTGAATAACAATCCCCCTTGTGTTGGTAACTTCGTCACTCTACCTGTGGCCTCTGACTTCATAAGTCACACACCACCTCTTGTCTCTGACTTCATTTGCCACTTTACCTGTGATTTCTTTGACTTTGTAACACTGCCCCTGGCATCTCTGACTTCATTTGTCACACTGCCCCGTGGCTTCTCTGGCTTAGTGTGTAAAAGTCTCCCTGTTTTCTCTGATTTCTTGTGACACCCTCCCCATTGTATCTCTGACATCATGCACCAAACACCTCCTTGTGTCTCTGAATTCGTTTGTAATGTTCCTTCTGGCATAACTCAGTTAGTGTGAAAACCTCCAAGTAGCCTCTCTGACTTCGTGTGTATAACTCCCCATGGCATCTCTGGCTTCCTCCGTAACACTCCCTTGGTTTCTCTGACTTCTTGAGTAATAATCCCACTGACTTCTGTGACTTCCTGTGTTTCACTCCCCTGTGGCATCTCTGATGTCACGTGTAACCCTCCCCCAGGTATTACTGGCTTCATGTGTAACACATGCCCTGGCATCTCTGACATCATGTGCCACAGTTCCCCTGGAGTCCTGACATCATGTTTAACACTCCATGTGGCCTCTCTGACTTCATATATCACACTCTCCCTGCCATCTTTACTTTCATGTGTAACATTCACCCTATCGTATATGATTACGTGTGTAACACTCCTCCTGGCATCTCTGACATTTTGTGTAACACTCCAAGTGGCATTTCTCTCTTCGTGTGTAATACCCCCATCTGGTGTCTCTGTCTTCATGTGTAATACTCCCCTTGGCGTCTCTAGCTTCATGAGTAACACTGCTGGTGCCATCTCTGTGTTCATGTGTAACACTCAACGTGTCGTCTCTGATTTAGTGTGTGACTCACACCCATGGCATCCTTGACTTTGTGAATCACAATCCCTGTGGCATCTCTGACATTGTGCATCACACTCCCCCTTTGTATCTGAATTCATGTATAACTCTCTCGCTTGTGTCTCTAACTTTGTGTGTAATACTCTCCCTATCATCTCTAACTACTTGTGTAACATTCCCTCAGTCGTCTCAGACTTTGTGCATGACACTCCCCCCAGTGTCTGTAAATTGATTTGTAAATAACCGCATGGGGTCACTGAGTTCATATGTAAAACTCCTCCTGGCATCTTTGACTTCGTGCAGAACACTCCACTCTGTTGTCTCTCACTGTGTGTGTAACACACCCTGTGGCACATCTGACTTCGTGTAAAACACTCCCTCTGGTGTCTGTGACTTCATTTGTAACACTTCCCCTGTCATCTCTGACTCTGTGTCACAGTCTCCCTGGTGTCTCTGACTTCGTGTGCAATACTCCATGTGGCCTTTCTGACTTCATATAACATTCCCACTGGGTCTCTGAGTGCTTGTGTAACACTCCCTCTCATGTCTCTTACTTCATGTCATACTGTCATGGTGTCAGAGATTTCATGTGCCTCACTCTCCCTTTTGTTCTCAATTAGTGTGTGACATTCTACATGGCATCTCTGACTTTGTGAGTAACACTTCCCCTCATGTCTCTGACTTCTTTTGTCCCAATCAACTTGTCATCTCTGACTTCATGTGTCGCACTCTACCTGGTGTTTCTGACTCTGTGTGTAACAGTACTGATGGCACCTTTGACTTTGAGTGTGACACTCACCCTCATCTCTCTGATTCCCTGGGTAACACTTCCCCATGGTGTCTCTGAAATAGTGTGTCAAACTCTGCTTGAGGTCTCTGACTTCATGTATCAAACACCCTCTGGCATATCTGATGTCTTCTTATAACACACCTGGTAGCATATCTGAATTCGTGTGTAGCACTCCCCCTAGTGTTTCTGAGGTCATTTGTCAAACCCTCTGCTGTCTATAACTTCATGTGTAGCTCTCCCACTGGCATTTCTGACTTCATGTATAACACATCTCTGACATTGTGTTAACAGTCCCCATGGCATCTGACTTCGTGGGTCACACTTGACCTGGCATTGCTGAATTTGTGTATCATACACCCCCTGGCATCTCTGACTTTGTGTTTCACAATCCTCCTTTTGCGTCTGACTTTGTGTGTTAACATTCCCCCTTTGCACCTGGGTCTTCTTCTGTAACACCCCACATGGCATCTCTGACTTCGTGTATAACACCCCTGGTATCTCTGACTTCATGTGTAACACTTCATGTGGCCTCTCTAATTTCATCTGTACCATACACCCTGGTGTCTCTGACTTCACGTGTAATACTCCATGTGGCATTCCTATCATTGTGTGGAAAACTACAAAGTGGAGTCTGAGATTTCCTGTGTAACAATCTCACTGGTGTCTCTGCCTTCATGTGTAACATTCCACATGGCATCCCTGACTTCATGTGTAACACTCTCCCTGTTGTCTCTGACTTTGTGTGTAACACTCCATGTAGCTTCAGTGATGTCGAGTGTAACCCTCCCCCTGCCTTCTCTGCCTTCATGTGTAACACACCTCTATGTCATTTTGGACATCTTGCATCACACTCCACGTGGCTTCTCTAACTCAGTCTGGTACACTTCCCCTGACATCTCTGAATTCATGTGTAACAGAGCATGGTGGTTGTGCCTTTGATTCTAACACTCCCTTGTGGCACATCAGACTTTTTGTGTAACACTCACCACGATGGTTCTGATTTCATGTGTCATACTCCCTCTGGCATCTCTGACTTCAAGTGTAACACTCACCATTGTGTTTCTGACTTCATGTGTCACAATATGGCTGGCCTGTATAACTTCATGTGTGACAGTCCCTCTGGCATCTCTGATTTTGGGTATAACACTCCACCTGGCACATCTGACTTTGTGTCTCAGACTTCTCCCGGCATCTCTGACTTCGTCACACTCCCTGTGGCATCTGAGTTCTTAGGTCATAAACACACTGGTGTCTCTGACTTCCTGTATACCAGTACCCCTGGCATATCTGACTTCATTTGTCACACACGCTGGTGTCTCAGACATCGTCTGTCACAATCCACCTGAAGTCTCAGTTCACGTGTAACACTCCACTTGGAATCTGACTTTTTCTCTAACACTTCCCCCTGGCATCTCTGACTTCATGTGTCACACTCCACCTGGCGTCCCTCACTTCATGTATCACACTCCCCATTGCATCTCTGACTTCTTGGGTAACACTCTCCCTGTTGTCTCTGACTCCATGTGGAACACTGCCACTTGCATAACAGACCTCATGTCTAACACATCCCCAGATGTCTCTGAGTTCCTGCATAATATAACCACTGTGGTCTCAGACTTTGTGTTTAACACTCCCACTGGTCTCTCTGACGTCCTGTGGGACACTCCCCCTGGTTTTGCTTACTTCATACTTGATGCTAACACGTGGCATATCTGACTTCATGTGTAAAAGTCCCCATGTCGTCTATGACTTTGTGTGTAACACACCACATGGTGTCTCTTACTTTGTGCGTAAGTGCCCATTATCTCTCTGACTTCATGCATAACAATCCCTCTGGCACCTCTGATGTCATTTGTAACTCTCCCTGTCGCATCTCTGACTTTGTGTGCCACATTTGACACATCATCTCTGAGTGCATGTGTCACTCACTCTTTGGTGTCTCTGTGTGACACTCACCCTGGCATCTCTGACTTTGCATGTAATAACCTCCATGGTGTCTCTGATGTTGGGTGAAAGATCCTCCAGGGTCTCACTGACTTCTTGTGTAACACTGCCCCTGGCCTCTCTGACTCTTTGTGTCACAGTGCCACTGGCATCTCTGAATTAGTGTGCTCTGACTCATCTTTGTGCTCTGACTTGGTCTGTAACATTCCCTCTGGCATCAGTGACTCCATGTTTCACACTCCCTCTCATGTCTCTGACTTCATGCATAACACACCACCTGTCATCTATGACTTCGTGTGTAACACTTCCCCATGGCATCTGTGAATTCCTGTGTCACACTCCCTGTTGTGTCTCTGATGTTGTGTGTTACATTCCCTCTCTCATCTCTGACTTTTTGTGTAACTCTCCCACTCACGTCTCTGACATCTTGTGTCACACATCCCATTTCATCTATGACTTCGTGGGTAACACTGCACGTGGTGTCTCTGAATTTGTGAGTAATACTCCTCTTGGTATCTGTGAATTCGTGCATAACATTTCCCTTGGTGTCAGTGACACCAAGTATATAGCACTGCCTCTGACATCTATTATTTCATATTTTACACAATGCCTGATGTGGCAAGACCTTGTGTAATATTGCCTGTGGCATCTCTGACATTGTGTGTCACAGTCCAGTTGCATCTCAGACTTAATGTGTCACACTCCCTGTGGTGTCACTGTCTTTGTGTGTAACACTTCTCCAGTATTTTGACTTCTTATGTAACACTCACCCATGGCATCTCTGACTTTCTGTGTTATAACACCCCATACCATCTCTGAATTTGTGTGTCACTCTTTCCCTGTTGTCTTTGTCTACATGTGTAAAACTTCCCCTGGCGTCCCTGACTTCATGTCACAGTCCCCTTCTTGTCTCTGACTTTGTGTGTGTCACTCAAAATGGTGTCTGTGACTTCGTGTTTCACACTTCCCCTGTATTCTCTGACTTTTTGTGTCACACCCTGCCATGTCATCTCTGAATTCGTGTATCAATCTCACCCCAGTCTCTTTTAATTCTTATGTAACACCCCACCTGATATCTTTAACTTCATGTGTAACACTTCCCCTCGTGTCTTTGGCTTTGTCAGATTCCCCCTGGCATCTCTGACTTTGTGTTTAACACTCCACCTGTAGGTTCAGACTTCGTGTGTCACACTCCTTACCCTGTCTCTGACTTCATGCATCACACTCACCCTATCTTCTATAACGTCGTGTGCAACAATCCCCCAAACATCTCTGACATTGCCTAACATTCCCCAGTGAATTTCTGACTTCCTGTGTCACACCTGACCTTTAGTCTTTGACTTCGTATGTAACATTCCACAATGCATCTCTGGCTTCCTATGTAACAATCCCTCTAATGTTTATGACTTCATTTGTAACACTTCTCCAGGCATCTCTTACTTCATGTGTACCACTGAAATTTGTTTCTCTGACTTTGCGTATAACAATACACATGGAATCTCTGATGTCAAGTGTCATACTCACCCTAGTATCTGACATCAGCCATATCAATCCCCTGGATGTCTCTGACATTGTGTGTAACAGTCTCCCTGGCATCTCTGACTTTGTGTCTAACACTCCATGTGGCATGACTGACTTCATGTATCACACTCTCCCTGGTGTCTATGGCATTATATATAACACTACCCCTGGCTTCTCTGACTTTGTGGGTAACACTCACTATGGATCCTCAGACATCATGTGTCACACTCCCTCTGCAATCTATAACTTTTTGTGTAATAAACATGAAGTCAGTGATGCCACAGGATGTTTGACATACGGATTTAGAGGCACATGGGGAGTGTTACACACAAAGTCAGAGACACCAAGGGAAGTGTGACATACAAATTTAGAGATGCTAGACAGATTGTGATATACAAAGTCAGAGATGCCACAGTGAATGTTACAAAGAAGGAGACATCAGGTTGAGTGTTACATATGATGTCAGAGAGGCCATGGGGAGTGAGAGACTCCATGTCAGAGAAACACAGGGAAGTGTTATTCATGAAGTCAGACACTCCAGGGGGAATGTGACACTTGAAGTCAGAGATGCCATGTGGAGTGTTATACACGAAGCCCAAGATGCCAATATGAGCGTTACATATGAAGTTATAGACAGCAGGGTGAGTGTGTTGTTTGACATCAGAAACACAAGTGGTAGTGTGACACATGATGTCAGAACCTACAGGTGGGGTGTTAAACATGAAGTCAGAGATAACTGTAGGAGTGTTTCACACAAAGTCAGAGATGACATGTGGACTGTGATACACGAATTCAGAGACATCATCTAGGAGAGTTATGCACGAAGTCAGAGACACCATGTTGGGTGTAATACATGAAATCAGAGATGGCAGAGGAGTGTTGCACATGAAGTCAGAGAAACCAAGGGATGTGTGGCAAACAAATTCAGAGATGAAATGGTGAGTGTTACATACAAAGTCAGAGAAGACATTGTGAGTGTCATACACGAAGTCCAAAATGCCAGGGGGAGTGTGACACATGAAAGCAGAGATGCCATGGGAACTGCTATATACAAAGTCTGAGATGCCAGGGGGAGTGTCAAATACAAAATCAGAGATGACGGGGGATTGTTCCACAAAACTTCAGAGACACCAGTGGGAGAATGACACGCAAAGTCACAGACGACAGGGGGAGTGTGACACACTAATTTACAGATGCCAAGGAGGAGTGTTATCCACGAAGTCAAAGATACCAGGAGTAGTGTTACACAGTATGTCAATGATGACAGGGGTATTTTATCACACGATGAGACAGACAATATTGGGAGTTAGATGCACAAAGTTAGAGACATTTGGGGCATGACAGATGAAGTCTGAGGTGCCATGGGGAGTCTTACACATGAAGCCAGAAACACAAGTTGGAGTGTTACACACAATGTCAGATACTAAATGTGGAGTGTTATTCATGAAGTCACAGACTACATGGGGTATGTTACCCATGGATCAGAGACAGCAGGGTGAGTGCTACACACAGTCAGAGACTCCGTGAGGAATGTTACACTCTAAGTAAGGATGTCACAGGGGAGTGTTACACTCATATTCAGAAATATCACATTGCTTCTTAGACAGGAAGTCAAAGATGCCATGGTGAGTGTTACACCCACAGTCCCAGATGCAAGGCAGCGTGTGGCAGACAAAGGCAGACACAACGTAGAATGTGAAACATGAAGTCAGAATTGCCAGGGGGATTGTGATACACGAAGTCAGGGAGCCCTTGTGGATGGTGAAACAGGAAGTCAGAGACATAATGGGGAGTGTCACACACGAAGTCAGAGATGCCAGAGGGAGTGTGACACACAAAGTCAGAGATGCTCTGGGGATTGTGACACATGATGTCAAAGGGGCTAGGGGAAGGTGACATATGAAGTCAGAGATGCCATGTGTAGTGTTACACATGAAGTCAAAGATGACAGGAAGAGTGTTACGAAGTCACAGACAGAAGTGGGAGAGTGACACACGATGTCAGTGATGACAGGTATTGTATTGCACAATGACACAAAAAACATTGGGAGTGTGACACACGAGGTCAGAGACAACATCTGGGACATGACACATGAAGTGAGAGATGCCACGGGGAGTCTCACAGTCAAAATCAGAGATTCCATGAGGGCGTGTTACACATGAAGGCAGAAAGGTGACTTGGTTTGTTACACATGAAGTCAGAGATGTGACGTGGTGTTTTACAAATGTCACACATGACAGGTGGAGTGTTACAGATGAAGTCACAGACGACAGAGGGAGTGTTACAAATGAATCAGAGACACCTGGGCAAGTTTTACACTCAGTGTCAAAGAAGACACTGAGGGGTGTTACACACAAATGCAGAAAGGTTACTTGGTTTGTTACACACAAAGTCAGAGGCGCCAGGGGGGTTGTTACACACCGAGTCACAGACACCAGATGTGGTACTACACAGAAAGTCATAGACACTGGGGGAGTGTTACAAATTAAATCAGAAATGCCTCAGTGATTACTACACACACAGTTGGAGATGCCAGGCAACATATAACACATGAAGGCAGAGATACAAGTGGAGTGTTACACACGAAGTCCAAGACACCAGGCACAGTGAGACACATAAAGTCAGAGACACCAGGGTGAGTCTGATGCAGGAAGTCAGAGACACCAGGGTGGTGTTACACAGGGTGTCAGCGACACCACAGGGAGTGTTGCACAGGAAATCAGAGATGACAGGTGCAGTGTTACACACAATGTTAGAGACACCACAGGGAGCATGACACATGAAGTTAGGGACACCATGTGGAAGTGTTACACACACAATCAGAGCTGACAGCAGGAGTGTTACACACACAATCAGAGACACCAGGTACATTGTGGCACACAAAATCAGAGATGACAGGGGGTTTCTGATGCACCAAGTCATAGATGTGAGTGAGTATGTTACACATGAAATTGAAGAGACCAGTGGGGTTAGTGATACATGAATTCAGAGATGACGGGGAGTGTGACACACAAAGTTATAGAGGCACCAGATGTGTGTCATGCATGAAAACAACAATATCATGGGGAGTGTTACAGACCAAGTCAGAGACAACATGGAGAATATGAAACACAAAAGTCACAGATACCAGGGGGTGTGTGATACACAAAATCACAGATGCCAGTGGGAGTGTTATGTATGGAGGCAGAGATACCATTGGGAGTGTTATACGTGAAGTTCTAGACAGCAGGGGAGTGTGATGCACATACTCAGAGACACAAACGGGGGTATGACCCACATAATCATAGACGCCACTGGTTGAGTTAACACACAAAGTTATTGATGACAGCGGTATCATGATACAGGAGGTCAGGGATGACAGACAGAGTGTGGCATTATTTCAGAGATGCCAAGGGGAGGGTTGCACACGATGTCAGATACACCAGGTTGAGTGACACAAGATGTCACTGATTCCATCTGGAGTGTGACACATGAAGTCAGAGATGCCAGGGGTAGTGTGATATATAAGTCAGAGCCGACAGGTGGACTTTTACACATGACATCAGAGATGCCAGGGGGAGGGTTACAAACAAACTCAGAGACACAAAGTAGATTGTTACAAACGAAGCCTGAGATGCCAGGGGGTGTGTGACACAGGAAGTCTGAAACAACTGAGGTAATGTTACAAGGAACTCAGAAACACTGGGGATAGTTACACACAGGAAGTCAGAGACAAAAAGGTATGTGTGACAGATTAAGTCAGAGATGTCATGGTCAGTGTCACACACGAAGTCGGAGACACCAGTGCCAGGGTCCAGCCTCGGCAGAGTCCAGGTTCCCGCAGGAGAGACGGCATCAGCGAAAGTGTAAGTGCTAGATGTGAGACTCGAAGCAGTTGTAAGCAAGTCAATTTATTTCGGGGACAGGGTACACTTATATAGAAAAAATAACACGAGGTGGTCTAACTATTGTCATCATGGGAACAATAGGTGAGGGGCAGTGCGTGACTAAAGGTAATAATCAAAGGTGGTTATCTACTTACCAGATGTGCAGCATACATATCGATTGTTTAGGAAGAGGTTACATAGTTTCAGGGTCTTCAAAAAGTTAGGAGGGCAGCGAGCATATAATTAACGGACTATAGACCCCCACCTCCTTGGGGGCTGCTGTTTGTTCTTTGAGATATGTTTATTGTTAGTTCTGCCTGTTTTTACAAGGCTTCCAGGACAGAGGGAAGACGTTAATCAGTAATAGGCTTTAGAAAGGAGGACAAAGGACTCTGCTTAAAGAATTATGTTCCCTGGAGAAGTGCCTTGCACGATTCTCCTTCCATTGCCAGACCTTGTCACAATGCAATGGCAGCTAGATTGGGGGAATGCTTCCCACACACCAGAAGTGTGACACAGGAAGTCAGAGGTGCCCTGGTGAGTGATACTCGAAAAGTCAGAGATTCAAGGGGAAGTGTGACACATAATGTCAGAGACCCCACAGTGAGTGTTACATTCAAAGTCAGAGATGCCATGTAGAAGTATTACACATGAAGCCAGAGATGGCAGAGGAAGTGTTATGCACAAAGTCAAAGATGACAGGGAGAGCATGGCACAAAAGTCAGAGACCCAGTGTGTAGTGTGCTACACGAAGTCAGAGACAACAGGAGGAGTGTGATGTGTAAACTAAGAGTCAAACTGGGGAGTGTGACACACGAAGTTGGCACTGGGTGTGTTGCACACTATGTCAGAAACAACAGGATTCATGTGATACAGGAAGCCAGAGATGCCAGATGGAGTGTTATGCAGGAAGTCAGAGACGCCACATGGAATGTTACAGATGATGTCAGAGACACACGAGGGAGTGTTACACATGAAGTCAGGGATGCCTGTGGGAGAGTTACATATGAAGTTATATACGGCCAGGTGAATGTGATGCACGAAATCAAAGACATGAACGGGAGTATAACACAGGAAGTCAGAGACTAGAGGTAGAGAGTTAAACACAAGCTCAGAGTCACCAAGGGGAGAGTTACAAATGAAGTCAAAGACACCAGGGGAAGTGTGACACACAAATTCACAAACACCAGAGAAAGAATGACACATGAATTCAGAGATGACATGGAGTGTGTGACACATGAATCAGAAATGACAAGGGGAGTGTTACAAAGTCAAAGAAACCAGGAGTAGAGTAAGAAATGAAGTCAGAGACGACAGCTGGTGGATGATATACCAAGTCAAAGACCCCTAGGGAGGTCTGACACATGCAGTTGGAGATGCCATGAGGAGAGTTACACACAGTCAAAGAGGCCACGGGGAATGTTACAGATGATGTAACTGACATGACACGAAATGTTAAGCATGAATTCAGAGACAAAGTGGGGAGTATTGCACATGAATTCAGAGACACCACTGGGGATGTTACACATGGAGTCAGAGACACCACATGCAGTGTTACCCATGAAGTCATACATGACATGGGGAGTGTGACACAGGAAGTCAGAAGCCAGAGGGAGAGTTACACAAGAAGTCAGAGATGATAAGTGGAGTGTTAAACACAAGGTGAGAGACATCAGAGGGAGTGTGACACTTGAAGTCAGAGACACCACAGAGAAGTGTTATACACAGAGTCAGAGAGAGGAGGGGGACTGTTACACATCAAGTCAGAGATGCCATTGGGAGTGTTACATGCATAGTCAGAGAAACGAGTTAGATTGTCACACACAAAATTAGAGAAGACGGGGGAAGTTTACACACGACATCAAAGACACCAAGGGGTTAGTGACACACAAAGTCAGAGAAACCACATGGAGTGTGACACAGGAAGTCAGAGACAACAGGGGAAGTGTTACATATGGAGCTAGTGAACACCATGGGGATTGTTATACAGGAAGGCAGAGAGGGCACGTGGAGTGTTACACATGATGTCATAGACTCCAGGGGGACTGTGACAAATGAAGTCATTGATGCCTGGGGGAGTATTATGCATGAATTCAGGGATGCCAAGGGGGAGTGTTACACATGAAGTCAGAGACGTCAGAAGGAGTGTTATGCATGAAGTCACAGACACCAGGGGGCGTGTTACACAGGAAGTCAGAAACTCTAAGGGGATTGTGACACGAAGTCAAAAAGGACATGGGGAGTGTGATGCATGAATTCAGAGATGCCATGTAGGAGACTTACGAAGTCAGAGACTCCACTTTGAGAGATACACATGAAGTCAGACACTGCAGGCCAAGTGTTACACAAAGTCAGAGATGCAAAGTGTAGTGTTACACATGAAGTCAGAGATGCCAGGCTGATTGTGACTCAGACAGTCAGAGACACCACGGTGAGTGTTAAAATTGAAGCCAAAGATGTCAGGGATAGTGTGATACATAAAACCAGAGAGGCCAGTGAGAGTCTTACAAAAGAAGTCTGAGAGTCCATGGGAGAGTGTTACACTCAAAGGAAGAAATTCCAGGTTGGGTGTTACACAAGAAGTCAGAGACACCAGGGGGTGTGTACCACATGAAGTCTGAGATGCCATGCGGAGTGTTACACATGAAGTCAGAGACACCAGGGGGAGTGTTAGACACGGAGTCAGAAACACCACATGCTGTGGTACACATGAAGTACAAATTACTGGGGAAGTGTGACAAATGAAGCCAGAGACCCAAGATGCAGTGTGACACACAATGTCAGAGACAACAGGGTGAGTGTGAAACACGAAGTTACAGATGCCATGGGGAGTGGGACACACAAAATCAAAGACCACAAGTAAAATATGAAAGACTAAGTCAGAGATGCCTATGCGTGTATTACACAAGAAGTCAGAGAGGGCACATGGAGTGTTACACATAATCTCAGAGCCTCCAGGGGGACTGTGACACACGAAGTCTGAGACACCACGGGGAGTGTTAAACACCAAGTCAGTGACGTCTGGGCTAGTGTTACACACCAAGTCAGTGAAGCCATGGAGATTGCACGATGTCAGAGACACCAGGATGAGTGTGACACATGAAGTCAGAGACATGACAGTGAGTGTGTCACAAGACGTCTGAGACTACATGTGGTGTGTTAAACACAAAGTCAGAGACACCAAGGGGAGTCCTACAAACAAAATCAAAGACACCAGGGGAGTATTACACACAAAGGTAAAGACACCAGGGGGAGGGTTGCACAAGAATTCAAAGAAACCGTGGAGAGAGTGACACACTAATTCAGCGACGATATTGGATGAGTGACATATGAAGTCAGAGAAGCAACATGAGTGTTACACTCGAAGTCAGGGACGCAAGGGGAAGTGTGACACATGATGTCAGAGATGTCATATTGAGCATTACACTCAGATTCAGAGACACCGGCAAGAGTCTGACATAGGAAATGAGAGAATTCAGTGAGTGTTATACAAGAATTATGAGACACTGCAGGGGGAGTGTTACCCTCAAAAGAAGAAAGACCATGTGGAGCATTACAGATGAAGTCAGAGACACCAGGGGTTGTGTACCACAAGAAGTCTGAGATGCCAGGGACAGTGTGACACTCAAGGTCAGAGGTTCCACTTAGAGTGTTACACACCAAATCAGAGACACCAGATGGAATTTGACACACAAAGACAGATGACATGAAGACTGTTATGCATGATGTCAGAGACTACAAGCAGACTGTGAAACAAAAAGTCACAGATGCCACAGGAATGTGACACACCCAATCAAGACCAGAGGTGAAGTGTGAAACGTAAATTCAGAGACACTATGGGGATTGTGACACAAATAGAGTTGCCAGGGGCAGTGTCACACACGAATACAGGTACACAAATATGACTGTTACACCTGAAGTCAGAAATGCAAGGAGGTGTTTGAGACACAAAATCAGAGCTGCCAGGGTGAGTGTTACACAAGAAGTCTGAGAGGCAATGAGGCAGTATTACACTCAAAGGCCAAAACGCCACATAGATTGTTACACATGAAATGAGAGACTCCAGAGGGACAATGACACATGAAGTCATGGTTGCCACCTGGAGTGTTACACACGATGTCACAGACACCAAGGAAAGTGTTACACCCAAACTCTGAGATGGCATAGGCTGTGTTACACACAATGTCTGTGACATCATGGGGAGTGTGACACATGAAGTCAGTAACACGAGAGGCAATGTTACACAGGAAGTCAGAGACATCAGGGAGTGTATCGCACATGATGTCAGAGATGCCAGAGGGAGTATGACACATGAAATCAGAGACACCAGAGGAAGTGTGACATACGAAGTCAGAGGTGCTGGGATGGTGTTATACACGAAGCCTTAGATGCCCTTGTGAGTGTGACACACGAAGTTATAGATGGCAGGGGAAGTGTGATGAGCATACTCAGAGAAACAAAGGAGAGTGTGACACACGAAGTCAGAGATGTCATGGGGTGTGTTACACATGAAGTCAGACACACCAGAGGTATTGTGATACAGGAAGTCAAGGATACCAGGTGAAGTGTTGCACACGAACTCAGATGCCAGGAAGAGTGTTTCACACGATGTCAGAGATGCAAGTGGGAGTGTGAAACACAAGGTCACAAATTCCAGGAGCAGTGAGTCACTTGAAGTCACAAATGCCAGGGGGAGTGTGACACATGAAGTGACAGACTCCAGGGCGGTGGTGACATGAAATCCGAGACACCAGTTGGAGATGTACAGACAACATCAGAGATGCAAGTGGGAGTGTTTAACACAAACTCAGAAACACAAGTTGGATAGTTACAAATGATGGCTGAGATGCCAGGGGGTGATTGACACACGAAGACAGAAACATCAGGGGTAGTGTTACACAGGAAGTCAGAGACAACATGGAGTGTGTGACGCATGAAGTCAGCGATGCCAATGGGGAGTGTTATGCACACAGTCAAGGACACCAGGGTGAACATTACACAGGAAGACCAAGATGCAAGGGGGATTTTCACACACAAAGTCAGAGACTCCAGATGGAGTGCTACACACAAATTCAGAGAAGCCAGGGGAATGTGACACACAATGTCACAGATGACAAGGGGAAAGTTATGCATGAAGTCAGAGACGACTTTGGGAGTGTGATACACGAGTTCATAGAAGTGATGGGAATTACACGGGAAGAAAGAGATGGCAGGGGAGTGTTAGATGAAGTCAGAGACGCATAGTGGATTGTTAATTACCAAGTCAGAGATGTCAGGGTAAGTGTTACATATGGAGCTAGAGACAAAATGGGAAGTGTTACACAGGAAGTCAGAAAAGACAGGTCACGTGTGACACACGATGTCAGAGAATTCACAGGTAGTGTGACACATGAAACCAGAGACACCAGTATATGTGTTACAGAAGAAGTCCGAGATGGCACATGGTATGTTACACATGATGTCAAAGACTACAGGGGGACTGTGACACATGAAGCCTGAGACACCAGGGGAAGTGTTGCACACCAAGTCAGTGATGCTAAAGGGCAGAATTAGACATTTTAGAGATGCCAGGTAGGTAACACATGAAGTCAGAGACACTAGGGTGAGTGAGATGCAGGAACTTAGAGACATGATGGGGAATGTAAAACACGAAGTCAGAGACTACAGGTGGAGTGTTAAACACAAAGGCACAGACGCCAAGGGGAGTCTTACAAATGCAGTCAAAGACACCGGGGGGTATTCCACACAAACTTAATGACAGCACGGGGGAGTGATACACATGAAGTCAAAGACACCCAGGGGAGGATGACACAGGGCTTGTGACACAGGATTCAGAGATGCCATGGGGTATTGTAGTGCAAGATGTCTGTCACACCATGGGGTTTGTGACAATAGAAGTCAGAGATGACAGGGGGAGTGTGACACACAAGCTCAGAGACACAATGGGGAGTGAAACATATAAGGTCAGAGATGCCACCAGGTGTGTTACACACGAGGTCAGAGACGACAAGGATACTGTGATATACGAAGTAAGGGATGCCAGGTGGAGTGTGACACAAGAAGTCAGAGGGCATGGGGATTGTTATACAAGAAGTCATGGTGCCAGGGGGAGTGTTACACGTGGAGGCAGAGACACCAGTTATAGTGTTACACAGGAAGTCAGACAATGCACATGGAGTGTTATACACCATGTCAGAGTCTCCAGGGCGACTGTGACACACGAAGTCAGAATTGCCACTGCGAGTGTTACACCAAAAATTGGAGACATCAGGGGGAAAGTGACACAAGTCAGAAATCCCAGGGCTAGTGTTACACAGGAAGTCAGGGAAACCAGGGAGTGTATCAAACACAAAATCAGAGATGCCATGGGAAGTGTGACACACAAAGTCAGAGATGCCAGGGGAAGGCTGACTCAAGAAGTCAGATGTGTCATGGGGATTGTGACACACGAAGTCAGAAATACCACGGTGAGTGTTTCATTCAATATCAGAGACTTCAGGAGGTAGTGTGACACAAGAAATCAGAGACTCCAGTCTGTGTGTTACATAAGAAGTCCGAGAATGGACTGGAGAGTGTTACACTGGATGGCAGAAATACCACATTGAGTGTTACATGTGAAGTCAGAGACACAAGGGGGACAGTGACAAACCAAGTCTGAGATGTCACATGGAGGGTTTTACATGAATTCCGAGATGCCAGGCAGAATGAGACACACAAAGTCAGATGAGCCACGTGGAGTATTACACAGGCAGTACGAGATGGCATGGGAAAGTGTCACACATGTATGCAGAAATGCCATGTGGAGTGTTCTACATGTAGTCAGAGGTGCCAGGGGAATCAGTACACAGGAAGTCACAGACAAGATGTGGAGTGTAACACATGAATCAAAGACACCAGGGGGAGTGTTAAACACGAAGTCAGACATGCAATAGTGAGTGTTACCCTCTAAGTCAGAGACTCTAGGGGTTGTGTGACACATGAAATCAGAGACCCCAGTTTTAGTGCTTCACAAGATGTCTGAGACTCCATGGTTAAGTGTTACACTCAAAAGGAGAAAGGCCATGTTGAGTGATACAAATGAAGTCAAAGACACCAGGAGATGTGTACAAAACAAACTCAGAGGGGCCACGTGGAGTGTTACACATGAAGTCAGAGACAGCAAGGTTAGTGTTACACACTAAGTCAGAAACTCCACATGGTGTGTTACACACAAAGTCCGGAGGCCAGTAGGATTGTGACACGCAAAGTCAGAGACACCAGGCATAGTTTGACACAGAAGCCAGAGAGCCAAGGTGTAGTGTGCCACAAGAAGTCAGAGGCAACATGGGGAGTATGACTCATGAACTCAGGGACACAATGGGGAGTGTGAAACATGAAATCAGAAATGCCACTGAGAGCATGACATGCGAAGTCAGAGATGACAAGGGTAGTATGATACACAAAGTCAGGGATGCCAGGCAGACTGTGACTCATGAAGACGGATGCCAGAGGGAGTGTTACACACAAATTTGAGATGCCAGTGGGTTCAAGGCACAAGTCATAAGCACAAGTGGTAGTGTTACATAGGATTTCAGAGACACCAGGTAGCATGTTACACATGAAGTCAAAGACACCAAGAGGACTGTGACACACAAAGTCACAGATGCCAGTAGTAGTGTGAAACACGAAGTCAGAAACACCAGGGGGAGTGTAACACATGAAGACAGTGAGGGAGTGTTATGCATGAGTCAAAGACACCACAGGTGTATGTTACACACAATGTCAGAGACTCCAGGTGCAGTGTTATGCATAACGTCAGAAAGTCAGAGACACGATGGGGACTGTTAAAGACGATGTCAGAGACAATAGGTCATGTGTGACACTTGAAGTTAGAGATGCCATGGGGAATGCAACACATGAAGTCAGAGATGCCATTGGGAGTGTCACACACTAAGTTGTAGATGATGGGGGAGTGTGACACTCGTTTTCAGAGAAACAATGGAAAGTGTGACACACGAAGTCATAGATGACGGGGATTTTTACACACAGATTCAGAGATACCAGTGGGAGAGTGACAGATGAAATCAGAGACAACAGGGGGAGTTTGACACATGAAGTCAGAGAATCCAGGGGGAGAGTTACACATGAATTCATATACAAAATGGTGAGTGTTACCCTCAATGTCAGAGACACCACAGGGATTGTGACACATAATGTCAGAGATTCCATGGTGGTGCGTTACATATGAAGTCAGAGATGCCACTTTGGTTGTTCCAAATGAAGTCAGAGATGTCAGGGGGAGTGTTACACACGAAGACAGAGATGCCACATGGAGTGTTACACATGAAATCCTAGACAATGGTTGAAGGGTTACACACAGAACCAAAGGTGCCAGTGGGAGTGTTACACACGAAGTCAGAGAGGCCAAAAGGAGTGTTACACACAACATTCTAGACATCAGGGGGATTGTGACAAAAGATCTCGGAGACATCAGGGGGATTGTATCAGAAAAAGTCACTGATGTCTGGGGGAATGTTGCACACGAAATCAAAGACTCCAAGGAGGTAGGGTACAAATGAAATCAAAGAAGCCAGGGGGATTGTTATTCAAGATGTCAGAAAGACCTGGGGTAGTGTTATGCAGGAAGTCAGAGATGCCATGGGAACTGTGACACACAATGTCTTAGACACCAAAGGGAGTGCTACACATGGAGCCAGTGAAGCCAGGGGAGTGTTAAGCATGAAATCAGTGTGGGAATGTGGAGTGTTACACACGACAACAGAGACTCTAGGGGGACTGAAAGGAAGTCAGAGTCACCAGTGGGAGAGTTACACACGAGGTCATTGATACCTGTGAGAGTGTTACACACCAATTCAGAGCTGCCATGATGGTGTGTTACACATGAAGTTAGAGACACCAGAGGGAGTGTTACTCAGGAACTCAGAGACTCCAGGTGAGTGTGGCACACAAAGTCAGAAAGGACATGGGAAGTATGATACACGAATTCAGAGGCACCATGTAGGAGAGCTACACATCAAGTCAGAGACGCCACACTGGCTGTTACACAAGAATTCAGACATGGGAGTGGAGGTGTTACATGACATCAGAGATGCCAAGTGGAATGTGACAAAAGAAGTCAGAGACCCAGGGGGAGTGTTACACACAGAGCCATGGATGCCAGGCAAAGTGTGACACATGAAGTCAGAGAGGGCACGTGGAGTGTCACACACAACATCAGAGTCTCTAGGAAAACCGTGAAAAACAAAGTCAGAGATGTCGGGGGGGTGTTACAGACGAATTCAGAGTTGCCATGTGGGAGTGTTACCCATGAAGTAAGGGACACCAGGGTGTGTGAGAGACAAAATCAGAGATGCCACAAGCAGTGTGAGTGACACATGATTTCAGAGGCACCATGGTGAGGGTGACACTCTATTTCAGAGGCAAGAATTGGATTTTTACGCAGAAGTCAGATATGATGGGGGAGTGTGAAACAGGAAGTCACAGATGCCATTTAGAGTGTGACACACAAAGTCAAGACCAGAGGTGATGTGTAAAACATGATGTCAGAGACACAATGGAGATTGTCACAAGAAGTCAGTCACCAGGGGGAGTGCTGCACGTAAAGCCAGAGATGCAAGGGTGAGTGATACACTTGAAGTCAGAGACGCTGGGAGGAGTTTGACACACAAAATCAGAGATGCCATTGGGAGTGTTATACAAGAAGTCCAAAACACCATAGGGGAGTGTTACATTCAAAGTCAGAGAATCCACGGGACCTGTGAGATGATGTCAGAGAAGCCACATGGAGTGCTGAACAAGATGAAACAGACACCAGGGGGACTTTTACACCCGAACTCTGAGACTTCACAGAGAGTGTTACACATGAAGTCTGACATGTCCTGGGGTCTGTGACCCACGAAGTCAGAAATACCAGCGTAGTGTTACACACGAATTCAAAGGCATCATGGAGTATGTTACACATGAAGTCAGAGACGCCAATGGGAGTGTGACACATGAAGTCAGAGATGCTAGGGGAAGTGAGACACTGAAGTCAGAGATGCCAGGGGAAGTGTGACACACAAAGAACACTAGGGGAAATGTGACTCATGAACTCAGGGACACCACAGGGAGTGTTGCATGCAATGTTAAAGACACTAGTTGGAATGTGACACAAGAAGAGAAAGACACCAGACATTCTAACACACGAGGTCAGAGGTACCATGGTTAGTGTTACACAGTAACTTGGAGTTGCCAGGGGGAGTGTGACACATGAAATCTGAGACCAGGGGGAGTGTAATGCATGGAATCAAAGACAAAAGAATGAGTGTTATGCACGAAGTCAGAGAAGCCACCAGGCAGGTGACACATGAAGTCAAAGATGACAGCTGGTGTCTGACACAGTGTCAGAGATGACATGGGGATTGCTACACATGAATTGAGAGACAAGAGGTCGTGGGTGACACACAAAGTCGTCATAGACACCATTGGGATAGTTACACATGAATTCAGAGACACCAAAGTGAGTTGATACATGAAATCAGGGACATCAGGCAGAGTGTGATACATGAAGTCAGGGACACAAGGTGGAGTGTGACACACTAGGTCAGAGACACTACATGGAGTGTTACATACAATGTTAGATCTGCCAGGAGTGTGTTACAGACAAATTCATTGATGACAAAAGAGTGTCACACACGAACTCAGAGACAGCAGGTGGATTGTTAGAAATAATTCAGAGATAACAGGGGGAGTGTGACAAATGAAGTCAAAGATGACAGGTGGAGTGTAACACCTAAAGTCAGAGATGCAAGGGGGAGTGTTGCACACAATGTCAGTGATGCACGAGGTAGTGTCACACACGAGGTCAGAGACATGAGAGCGAGTGTGACACATGGAGTCAGAGATGACACGGGATGTGTTACACACAAAATCAGAGTCACCAAAGGTGAGTGTTAGGCAGGAATCAAAATACACATGGGGTGCCTGCCTGGTGGCACAGTGGTTGAGTGTGTACATTCCACCTTGGTGGCCCGGGGTTCACCAGTTTGGATCCTGGGTGCAGACTTGGCACCTCTTGGCAAGCCATGCCGTGTCAGGCATCCCACATATAAAGTAGAGGAAGATGGGTATGGATGTTAGCTCAAGGCCAGTCTTCCTTAACAAAAATGGGACGATTGGGAGCAGATGTAATCTCAGGCTAATTTTCCTCCAAAAAAAGTTTAATAAAATAAAACACACATGGGAGACTGCTACTCAGGCAAAGACACCAGGGAGAGTGTGACACATGAAGTCAGAAACAACATAGGGAGTGTAACACACGAACTAGGAGACATCTTGGGGGAGTGTTACATAAGAAGTCATAGACACCAGGGGAAGTGTTACACAAGAAGACAGTGATACCACCAGGAGTTTGACATACATCAGAGACACCATGGAGAGTGTAAACACAAAGACACTGATGCCAGGGTTCGTTTTAGGCTCAAATTCACAGACACCAGGGAGAGTGTTACTCAGGAATTCAGAGACACTATGTGCAGTGTTAGCAAAAAGGTCATAGAAGAAAGGGTGATTGTGACACCTGAAGTCAGTGACACCTTGGGGAGTTTTAAACGTGAAGTCAGACATTTGAGGGGGAGTGTGAACACAAAGTGAGGGATGCTTTGTAGAGTGTGAAACAGGAATTCAGAGACACCATGGGGAGTGTTACACATGAAGTCAGAGTTGAGAGGGGTAGTGTGACACACGAAGTCAGGATGCCATGGGGACTGTCACACACAAAGTCAAATAGGCCAGAGGGATGTGAACATGATGTCAGAGATGCAATGTGGAGTGTTACACATGAACTCAGAGATGACAGTTGGATTGTTACACATGGAGTCAGAAACTCCATGTGGTGAGTTACACACAAAGTTGATGATGCAATGGGGAGTATGACACACAATGTCAGACACTCAAGCTGCAGTCGTGTGTGACACTTGAAGTCAGTGATGCTACAGGGATTGATACTCATGAAGGCAGAGATGCCATCAAGAGTTTAATACACAAAGTCAGAGATGCCAGCGGGAATGTTTTAAACACGAAGTTATTGTCAGTGGAAGGAGAGTGAAGCATGAACTCAGAGACACCAGAGGGAATGTGACAAACAGAAAAGAGGCCAAGGGGTGTGTTACACACAAAATCAAAGACAACATGGTAAGTTGATACATGAAGTCAGGGAGGCCAGGTGGAGAGTGACATACAAATACAGTGGTGGCAAGGGGATTGTTATAGGAAATCATGATGCCATAGGGTGAGTGACACAAAAAGTCAGAGTCACAAGGTGTAATGTGATACATAAGGTCTGAGACAGCTCAGTGATTGTTACACACGAAGTTATGATTTCAGGAAAGTGTGACACATGATGTCCCAGATGCCAAAGGGAATGTGACATGTGAAGTCAGAGATGCCAGGGGAATTGTAACACAGGAAGTTAGAGGCGCAAGAAGATGTGTTACACACAGAGTGAGAGATGCCCAAGGGTGTGTGACTCGTGAAGTTAGAGACACCTGTCAGATTGTCACACATTAAGTCAGAGACACAATGGTAAGCATTATAGTCAAAGTCAGAGACACCGGGGTAGTGTGACACAGGAAATCAGAGACACCAGTGTGAGTGTTACCCAAGAAGTCTGAGACTTCACAGGGGAGTGTTAGACTCAAAGGCAAAGGCAACAGAGGGAGAATTACACAAAAAGATACGCCAAGTGGTGTGTTGCACAAGAAGTCAGAGACTCCAGGGTTTATGGTACACATAGAGTCAGAAACGCCACATGGTGTGTTCCACAGAAATCCACGATGCCAGGGGCAGTGTGGCACATGATGTCAGAGACCCAAGTTGCAGTGTGACACACCAAGTCAGCAACAAGTGGAGTGTGAAACATGAACACAGAGACATAAGGGGAGGAGTGACACATGAAGTCAGGGATGCCACCAGTTATTTTACACAAGGAAGCAGAGATGAAATGGGGAGTGGGATACACGAAGTCTGGGATGGCAGTTGGAGTGTGACACATGAAGACAGAGACACCAGGTGGATTGTGAAACAACAAGTGTGAGATGTAATGATGAGTGTTATACTCAAAATCAGAGATGCCAGGGGTAGTGTGACACAGGAAATCAGAGATGTCAGTATGAGTGTTACAAAAGAATTTTGAGACTCCACAGTGGATATCAGAGATGCCAGGTGGAGTTTGACAGGTGAGATCCTTGATGCCAAGGGGATTGTGACACACCAAGTCAGAGATGCCATGAGGCTGTTCCACATGAATTCTGAGATGACGTGGAGTGTGATATGCCTTCTCAAGGAAGATAGGCAGCATGTGACACGAAGACAGAGATGCCATGGGGTGTGTTACACACCAAATCTGAGACTGCAGGTGGAGTGTGAAACAAAGTCAGAAACAAAAGGTGTAATGTTACATAGGAAGTCAAAAACACCAGGGCATGTGTTACACATGAACTTGGAGATGCCTGGGGATTGTTATACACCAAGTCAGAGATGCCAGAAGGAGTGGGAAATATGAAGTCAGAGACACCAGGGGAATTGTGACACACGAAGTCAGGGATGTCACAGTGAGTGTTACACAATAAGTCGGAGATGACAGGGGGAGTGTGACACACAAAGTCAGAGACACCAAGGGGAGCACAGCACACCAAGTCAGAGACAACTGGGGCAATGTGACACACGAAGTCAGACACTACTGGCCAACTGTGATCTTCAAAGTCAGTGATGCTTGGGGAATGTTCCACACAAATTCAGAGATGCCAGAGGTAGTGTTATAAACGGAGTTAGAAATGTCAGTGGAAGTGTGACACAGGAAGTTATAGATGGCAGGGACACAGTGACACACAAAGTCGGAGAGGCCAAAGGGATTATGAAACGAAATCAGAAACGACAGATGGAGCGTTCAAGAAGTCAGAGATGCCAGGGTGAGTGTTATACACGAACTCAGCTACACTAGGGGGTTGTTAGACACGAATTCTGAGATACCAAGTGGAGTGTGACACACGAGTCTAGAAACACCAGGGTTAGTGTTACACAGGAAGCCAGAGACACCAGGGTGTGCGCAAAATATGAAGTCAGAGATGGCATGGGCTCTGTGACACACGAAATCAGAGCCACCATGGTGAGTCTTTCTGTTGAAGTCAGATACAACAGGGGAGGTGTTACTCATGAAATCAGAGATGCCACATGAACTGTTACGAATTCAGAACGCAATGGAGAGTATGTCACACAAAATCCATGATGCCAGTGGGAGTGTGACACAAGAAGTAAGAGATAATACAGTGAGTGATACACTCAAATTCACAGATGCCAGGGGGATTTTGACACACAAAATCAGAACCTCCAGGGTGAGCATTACATCAGAAGTCCGAGACGCCACAAGGCAGTGTTAGACGTGAAGGCAGAAATGCCACAAGGAGTGTCACACAGGATGTCAGAGACACTAGGGGGAGTATACCACACAAAGTCAGAGATGTCACATGGAGTGTTACGCATGCTGTCACAGACGCCATGGGGAGTGTTACACAAGAAGTCCGAGAAGCCAGGGGAAGTGTTATACACAGAGTCAGAGAACCAGGTAGTGGGTGACTCATGAAATCAGAAAAGACGGGGATTGTGATGCACAAAGCCAGAGAGTTGAGGGGGAAATGTTACAAATGAAGTCAAGGACACCATGGGTTTAGTGACACACGAATGCAGAGATGACATGGGCATTATGGCACGGATTTAGAGGGGTCTGGGGGTGTTTTATGCATGGAAATAATGATACCTTGGGGAGTGTTACTCACTAAGTCAGAGATGACGGGGAGTGTGAAACATGAAGTCAGAGCCTACAGGTGGAGTATTAAACATGAAGTTAGAGACACCAGGGGAAGTGTTATATATAAAGATAGAGATGGCATTGGAAGTCTTACACAGGAAGTTATAGATGACAGGGGAAGTGTGATGCACATACTCAGAGACACAAAAGGGGCTTGTGACACACGAAGTCATAGACATCGTGGGGTGATTTACAAACGAAGTCATACACGCCAGGCAAATGTGACACTCGAAGTCAGGGATGCCAGGAGGAGTCTTCCACATAAATTCTGTGACACCAGGTTGAGATTGATGCATGAAGTCACAGGCGCCATGGGGATTGTGACACACGAAGTCAGAGATGCCAGGTGGAGTTTCACACATGACATCAGAGATGCCAGGGTGATTGTTACACGTGAACACAAAGACACAATTTGCACTGTTACACACGCAGTCTGAGAGGCCGGGGGTGGTGACGCATGAAGGCAGAAACACCAGTGGTAGTGTTACACAGGAAGTCACATACATCAGGGAGTGCATGACACACAAAATCAGAGATGCCAATGGGGAGTGTTATGCATAAAGTGAGAGACAACAGGGGGAGTGTTATAGAAAATGTCTAAGATGGCAGTTGGAGTGTTACACGTGAAGTTATAGATGGCAGGGAGAATGTGAGCACAAACTCAGAGACACGAGAGGAAGTGTGACACACAAACTCAGAGATGCTTGGTGGATGGTTACACACACAGTCTGAGACACCAGTGGAAGTCTGACACAGCAAGTCAGAATCAGGAGGGGTAGTGTTACACAGGAAGTCAGAGACACCAGGGTATGTGTGACAGAAGAAGTCATATATCCCACATGAAGTGTGACACATGAAGTCAGAGATGACAGGTGGATTGTCAGACACGAAGTCAGAGGCAAAATGTAGTGTGTTACACAAGAAATTACATATGCCAGGAGGAGTGTTGCACACGAAAACAGACTCTACGTGGAGAGTTACACATGAAGTAAGAGAAACCACATGGAGTGTGACACAAAATCAGAGACACCATTGGTATTATTACACAAGAAGTGATAGATGGCAGGGGAGTGTGATGCACCTACTCAGAGGAAAAAGGGGGAGTGTGAGACATGATGTCACAGATGCCAGGAGGAGTGTGACTCATGATGTCAATACAACAAAGGGAGTAGGACAGAGGAAGTCATAGATGTCACTTGGAATTTTACTCATGACGTCAGAGATACAAAGGGGAGTGTTACACACGAACCCAGAGACACAATGGGGATTGTTACACATGAATCTGAGACACCAGGGAGTGTGTGGCACATGAAGTCAGAAACACCAGGAATAGTGTTACACGGGAAGTGAGAGAGAACAGGGAGTGTGTGACACATGCGTCAGAGATGTCACATGGAACTTTTATGAACAAAGTCAAAGACACCAGGGTGAGTGCTGTAGAGGAAATCAGAGATGACGAGGAGTGTCATACCAGAAGTCAGAGACACCAGGAGGAGTGCTACACATGATGTCAGTGATGCCAGGTGGAGTGTTACAAAGTTAGAGACGACAGGGTGTTGTGACACAGAAAGTCAGAGACACCTCTGTCAATGTCACACACTTAGATATGCCACGGGGTGTGTGACATACAAATTCACAAATGACTATGTCACACTCCCCCTGACATCTCGGACTTTGTGTGTAACACTCCACCTTGTGTCTCTGCCTCTGGGTTTCACATACTCCTTCACATCTCAGTTTGTGTAACACTCCCCGTGACACCTCTGTTTTCATTTGTAAGACTCCACTTGGTGTCTACGACTTCCTGTGTAATACCACAGGTGTCATCTCTGACTGGTGTGTAACACTACCCTTGGGGTCCCTGACTCTATTTGTAACAAACCATATGACGTTTGTGCCTTCATGTCTAATGTTGCTGCTGGTATCTCAGACTTTGTGTGTAACACTCTCTGTGTAGTCTCAGAGACTGGTTGTAACATTCCCCAAGGTGTCTGTGACGTCGTGTGTAGCACTCTATGTGGACTCTCTGACGTCATGTGTCACTGCCCCTGGAGTCTTTGACTACATCTGTAACACACCATGTGATGTTTCTGCCTTCGAGTGTAATGCTCCCCTGTGGCCTCTCAGTCTTCTTGTGTAAGAGTAACCCTGGTGGCTCTAATTCCATATGTCACCTCCTGGCATCTCTGACTTTGCGTGTAACAAACACCATTGCATCTCTGGCTTCATGTGTAACACTACCCCTGGCAACTTACTTCTTGTATCATAATCTTCATGATGTCTTTGATTTTGTGTTTCACACTCCCTGTAGTCTTGACTTCATGTGTCACACTCCCTGTTTTGCTTCTGAGTTCATGTGTCACACTCTGCCTTGCATCTGTGACTTCATGTATCACACAATCTCTGTAGTTTCTAACTTTGTGTGTAACATAACCAGTGGGGTCTCTGACTTCATGTGTCACACTGCCGCTAGTGTCTCTGAGGTCATCCATCACACTCCCCCTTTTGTCTCTGACTTCATGTAGCACTCTGCAACTTGTGTCTCTGAATTCCTGTGTCAAACTCACCCTGGAGTCTTTTTTTTTAGTAATATTAGCCCCTAGCCAACATCTGCTGGCAATCCTTCTCTTTTTGCTGAGGAAGACTGGCCCTGAGCTAACATCCATGCCCATCTTTCTTCACTTTACATGTGGGACGCCTACCACAGCATGTCTTGCCAAGTGATGTCATGTCTGCACCCAGGATCAGAACAGGTGAACTCCAGTCTGCCAAAGTGGAACATGCAAGATTAACTGCTGCACCACCAAGCCAACCCCTCCCTGGCATCTTTGACTTCGTGTGTCACACTCCCCCTATTGTTGCAGACTTCTTGTGTAACACACCACATGGCATCTTTGACTCCATGTAACACTCCTTCTGGTGTCTCTGACTTCATGTATAACATTCCATGTGGTGTTTCTGATTACGTGTGTAACACTCCACGTGACATTTCTCCCTTTGTGTGTTACACACACATGTCATCTTGGACTTAGTGTGTAACTCTCTGCATGGTTTCTCTGACTTTGTGCATAACACTCCCCTTGGTATCCTTGTTTTCATGCATAATACATCCCCATTTCGTCTCTGAATTCATGTGTTATACTCCCTCTGTCATCTCTGTATTCACATGTCACAAAACCCCTGGTGTCTTTGAGGTCATATATAACACTCCTCCTGTCTCTGAGTTTGTGCATTGCACTCCCCCGTGTTCTCTGATTTCTTATGTTACTCTCTACCTGTTGTCTATGACTCTGTGTAACACTTCCCGTGGCATCTATCACTTCATGCATAACACTCCTGCTGTAATCTCTGGCTTCAAGTGTAACACTTCCTAGTGGTGTCTCTGACATTGTCAATCTCTCTGTGGTGTCTCTCACATTTTGTGTAACAGTCCACCTGTGGTCCCTGACTTATCTCTCACCCTTGCATCTCTGTTTTTGTGTTTCACTCCCACTATGTCATCTATGACTTCATGGGTAACACTGCACCTGGCATCTCTGCCTTCGGGTATAACACACCTCCACGTCATCTCTGAATTTATGAGTAATACTCTCCAGGGTGCTGAGTTTGTGTGTAACACTTCCTCTGGCATCAGTCACTTTGTGTGTAACACTCCACATGACATCTCTTACTTCCTGTTTCACAGTCCCCCATCATCTCTGACTTCGTGTGTAACACCCCAAATTGCCTCTTTGACATGGTGTGTAACACTCCCCCAAGCATCTCTGAGTCTGTGTGTAACTCAACCCCTGGTTTCTCTTATGTGTGTAATAATCCACATGCTGTCTCTGACTTCATGTTTCAAGTCACCGTGGCATCTCTGATGTGATGTGTAACACTTTGTCTATTCTCTCTGAATTCGTGTCTAACACTCTCCCTGGTGTGTTTCACATCATACATAATACTGTTGCATGGCGTCTCTCATTTTGTGAGTAACACACTCCTTGGTGTCATTTATTTCATGTGTCACACTCTACCTGTGGTCTCTGATTTCTTGTGTCCCAAAACATCTGTCATCTCTGATGTCGTTTGTCATTCTACCCCAGGTTTCTTTGACTGCATTTGTAACAATCCCCCTGGTGTCTCTGACTTCATGTGTCAGACTCCCACTGGTGTCTGTGACTTAGTGTGTCACAACCCCTGCATCATTGACTTCATGTATAACAACTCCATGTCATCTCTGAATTCTTGTCTCACACTCCACATGGCATCCCTGACTTTGTGTTTCACACTCCACCTGGCATCTCTGAATTCGTGTGTAAACACCCCATGGTGTCTCTGACTTCATGTATAACTCTCACAAAGACATCACTGACTTTGTGTGTAACACTCCCCTGGGATTCTCTGACTTCGTCTGTCATAGTTCCCCTGGAGTCTCTCATTCTTTGTGACCTATCATGTGCCCTCTCTGGCTTCTTCTGTAACACTCCCCCTGGCATCTCTGGCTGCGTGTGTACCACTCCCCATGGTGTCTCTGACATTCTGCTTCACAATCCCCCTAGTGTTATGAAGGAAGTCAGAGATGCCCTGGGGTTTGTGACAAAGTAGTCAGAGTCACCGGGAGCATGATACAAACAAAGTCATGGAGGTGTGTAATGTGAATTGTTACACACGAGGTCAGAGAGACAAGGAGGACTATAATACATCAAGTCAAAGATACGATTTGGAGTGTTAAACATGAAGTCAGTGATGCAAGGGGACTGTTACACATGAGCTCAGGACACAAGTGGGATTTTTACACAGGAATTCTGAGATGCCAGGGGGATTGTGACACAGGAAGTCAGAAGCACCAGGTGTAGTGGTACACAGAGAGTCAGAGTCACAAGTATATGTGACATTCAAAGTCAGAGATGCCACAGCAAGTGTGACACGAAGTTAGATATACTATGGGAAGCATGACACATGAAGTCAGAGCCACGAAAGACAGTGTGACACATGAACTCAAAGATACCAGGTGGAGTTTTAAATATGATGACAGAGAGGACAAGTGGTGTGCTACACACGAGCTCAGAGACAAAAGGGGTATTGTTACACACAAAGTCTGAGATGCCAGGGGGTGAGTTACAAACGAAGTCAGAGATGCCAGGATGATTGTGATGGGTGAAGTCAGATACGCCATGGAGAGTGTCACACACGAAGTCAGAGATGCCAGCAGGTGTGTTACGAATAAAGTCAGAGACAAAATTTGGATTATTAGCCACTGTCAGAAATGAAGGCATAGTGTAACACACGAATTCAGACACACCAAGAGGGTGTGTTACACAAAGAGAGACACTAGATAGATTGTTACACACGAATTCATAGATGACAGGGGGATTGTGAATCAAGAAGTGAGAGACTTCAGAGGTAGCATTAAACACGAAGTCACAGACGCCACGAGGAGTGTTACACACATAATCATCAACACCGAATAGATTCTGAACACACAAAATCACAAACAACAGGGGAATTGTGAATCATGAAGTCAGAGACGAATGGTGGGGGGTTACACTTGAAAGCAGAGATGCCGGAGGAGGGCTACAGAAGAAATCAGAGACTAGAGGGCGAGTGCTACACACAACGTCAGAGGCACTAAAAGAAGTGTGACATAGGAAGACAGTGATGCAACTGGGAAATGATGAACAAGAAATCAGAAACGACAGGGGGAGTGTTATCCACAAAGTCAGAGATCCCACGTGAAGTTTTACACAGAGTCAGATACTCCAGGTAGAATGTGACACAGAAAGTCAGAGTACAGGGTCATTGTGATGCATAAAGTCAGAGACGTCAAGTGGAGTGTTTATACATGAAGTCAAAGACATCAGGGGGTTACTGACACACGAAGTCAGAGACAACAGGAGTAGTGTGACATACCAGGTCAGAGACACAGCAGGGACTGTGACACACAAAGTCAGAGACGACAGGTGGATTGTGACAAATTCAGAGGTGACAGGGTGAGTGTTACCCACTAAGTAAGAGATGCCACAGAGCATGTTACAAATGAAGTCAGAGACACCAGGCGGAGTATTACACATGAATTCAAAGACACCATGTGCAGTGTTATGCAAGTCAAAGACACCAGGGGAGTGTAACAAGCAAGTCAGAGACAACAGTGGAAGTGTGACACATGAAGTCAGACATGTCACAGGTGACTGTTAAATACAAAGTCAACAGACAACAGGGAGAGTTTTACTCATGAAGAGAGAGATGCCATGGAGGAGTGCTACCCATGAACTGAAAGATAACAAAGGGAGTGTTACACAGGAAGTCACACAAGACAGTGAGAGTGTGACACACGTCAGAGATACCATAGGGGAGTATTACACACGAAGTCAGTCACATCATGGTATGTATGGCACATGAAGTCATAGACAACACGTAGAGTTTGACACACGAAATTAGATATGTCAATCAGAGTGTTACACACAAAGTAGAGACAACAGGGGGAGAGCTGCACAAGAAGTCAGAGAGGCCACTGGGGAGTGTTAGGCATGAAGTCAAAGACACCAAGGGAAGTGTTATGCAGGATGTCACAGCTGCCATGGGGACTGTGACAAACCATCTCAGAGATGAAAGGTTGAATGCAACACATGAAGTCAGAGACACCACTGGTAGCATTACACATGATGTCAGAGGTGTCAGGGGCTGTGTGACACATGAACTCAGAGATACCACGTGTAGTGTTACACACAAAGTGAGAGATACTGTGGGAGTGTTACACATGAAGCAGGGCAAGCCAGGGGTTGTTTTACACACAAAGTCAGAGAGGCTATGTGGAGTGTTACAGGTGATGTCATAGATGACAGGAGGATTGTGACACAGGAATTGAGAGATGTTAGTGAGAGTGTTACCCACAAAGTCCATGAAGTCATGGGTAGTGTGACACATGAACTAAGAGACACCAAGTGGGGTGTTACACATGAAGTTCAAAATGCCATGAGGGAGGGTTAACATGAAGGCAGAAATGGCACGTGGAGTTTACATATGAAGTCAGGGACGACAGGGGAATTTTTACACACAAAGTCAGAGATGCCAGGGGACTGTTTCACACAAAGACAGTGTGGAGAGAGTGAAGTCACGGACACCAGTGGTAGTGTTACACACCAAGTCCAAGATGACAGGTGGAGTCTTGTGCATGATGTCAGAGGAGCCAGGTTGAGTGTTACATGTGAAGTAAGAGACCCACAGGGGAGTGCTATCCACAATGACATAGACGACAGGGGGAGTGTTACACGAATTCAGAGAGACTATGCTTACAGTTACACAAGAAGTCAGATATGACAGGTGGAGTGTTACACACAACTTCAGAGACATCACAGGGAGTGTGACACACGAAGTCAGAGATGACATAGGGAGTGTTATGCATGAAGTCACAGACACAATGGGGAGTGTTACACACCGAGTCAAAGATGCCAGGTGGAGTGTGACACTCAAAATCAGAGATGAGAGGGTGATTGTCAGACATGATTCAGAGATGCCATGAGATGTGTGACACACAAAGTCAGAGAGACCACTGAGAGAGTGATGCAAGAATTCAGAGATGCCAAGGGAGTGTGACACATTAAATCAGAGATGCCAGGGCAAGTGTGACTCACAATCTCAGATACAATGGGGGAGTGTCACACATAAAGTCAGAGATGCCGGGGGAGTGCTACACATGAAGTTAGAGTCAGCAGGGGGAGTGTTACACACATTTAGTGTTACACAGGAAGTACAAGACGAAAGCAGATTGAGACATAGGAAATCAGAGACTCCAAGGGGTGTGTTACACATGAAGTCAGATATCCCAGGGATAGTGTGACACATGACATCAGAGTCACCATGTGAAGTGTGAGATGAGATGACAGAGACAACAAGGGTAATGTGACATACAAAGTCAGAGACCACAGGTGAAATCTGAATTGTGAAGTCAGAATCACCAGGAATAGTGTTAAACAGGGATTCTGAGACACGAGGGAGGGTGTGATTCATGAAGTTAGAGATGCCACATGTAGTGTTACTCATGGTGTCACAGATGCCAAGGGAGTGTTACACACAAAGTCAGAGACACCATGGGGAGTGTTACATGTGTCGATGAAAATAATCCATAACCAATCTATAAATGAAAATTTGGGTGAGATTATTCTGAGCTTAAATCTGAGGATTATAACCCGGGGCCTTTCTTCCTGAAGGAAGAAAGGGCACCAAAGAAGTGGGGTGCACAGACTGGTTATATACACCCAGGGAGGATGTTTCACATAGGATTGAAATGTCCCTTTTACAACAGTCGTGAGACTGCTCTGTCGGCACAGCGATTGCTGGAAACAGCAGGTAGGTCTTCTGCCTCAGTGAATGCCGCAGGGTGGCAGTCTGTTGTCTCCAGCTGAGTGGTGACAGGTGAGCTGGGTAGTCAAAGGTGAGTGCAGCAATCAGTTCCTAGCCTAAGGAAAAATGCTTATCCTTAAGGAAATGCTAATGTGCGGGGAAGTTACATCTTTATCTCAAGGGCCTTTGTTCTGGCCATAAGAAATGTCTAAGTGGATATACAATGCATGCTCAACAGCCACGGTCAGGTCCTTTTGGAAAAAACAAAGTCAGGCCGAATTAGGTTTATACCAAATGGCTTCCTCATATACTCCAATATATCCTATTGCTTGCCATTTTTATTTGTCATTTCCCCCTTTTGATCTCTAATCTTTCGATAGAAAGCATTGATGATCAAAACATTGTCCCTCGGCTCCAGGGTGGCTGCTGCCTGCCCTGGGTCCATAATGTCACTCGGTGCTAGGCTTTTATTTCATTTATTTGCCTAGTCGTCCACATTGGGGGAAATAGTGGACAAGCATAGAGTTATATGTATATAAACAGAGGAAGCATTTCATATGTCATGTAATTTCCAATTAATTTTAGATTGTTGCACAAACATTGTATATGTGCTTTTTATGACACTTCACATTTACATTGTATATGATTATAGAAAAAGTACAGTAATGATAATAACTCAGAATTTTTAAAAGGATTAGTCTGAAGTGAATTCTTAGTCATAGTCCCTTTCAGAAAAGGAAATTTGTTCAGGGTTATAAGACAGATCGACCATCTCAAGCCATAGAGCAATCACTACTCTAATTTGTATGTTACTCTTACAACACTGAGTAAAGAAAACAACAATTAGTTTTAATATTATGACCAGTACAAGGATTCCAAATAATGGAAATAAGAATTCCAATCCGGATCGAAAAAGGGAACTGATACTGAAAAGGGAGCCAACAAAACAAATCAAACTAGGTGCAGGATTGCATAAGGCATCCACCTGCTTCTTCATGTGCTTTAGCAGAGAGGACACATTGGAAGAATCATGACCTATAAAAGCACAGCATCCAGTCTGAAGGATTGTATATGTACCACCTTGGGATGCAGTAATAATGTCTAAAGCCATTCTGTTTTGAAGGACAGCCCTTCTCATTAAACACATTTCAGTATTTGAATAAGGTTATTCCTGCTTGACTATCATTAAGGGCTTCTTGAGTAAATTTAGTCAGAGCTTCCAAATGTAATAATGACATCTTTTAGCCCCAAAGAAGAAGCAAATATAGTTGAAAATATAGCCATACCAGTGGAACACTGAAAAAGCCCATTTGGCCTTAAAGAGAGGAAGACTGACACCAGGTTTTAACTCAGCCTGACTCCTTCCCTGCTTTTAAAGGAAACTCAGGGTGAAGTGTTATAGCCATCCAGGCAGTAGCCAAGGCCAAAGATTTGTTCCACATAACCATTGAGTTCCATTAGGAGTCACTTGATAAATTCCTGGCCTTCAAGACCAGTCTATTCCAAATTAATCACTTTAAGTATGATAGCATTTCAAACAAATTATAAAATAGGTATACAGTTTAAGCATAACAAATGTTTAAATGAGGAGATATAAGGTTGGGAATACAGGCCTGGTCTGGAGTCTTGGGACAGCTGTCTACAAAAGATGTTGTCTTCTTCTCCTCCTGGTTTGGTCCATTTCAACAGGGCTGCAAAGAGTCTTATTTGATGTCTCTTTCAATAAATAAATTCTTCAGGTTACAGTCCATGATCCTTAAGTTCTGGGACTTCTCTGTGAAAGAATCAGCTACAAATCTTTCATTTCTTTTAAGCACCACAATAACACCATGAAAACAATGTAATACATCCCTTAAGCAAAGCTGGTTCATATATTTCTTTATTTAATTGCGTAGGCTGTTATATTATTTAAAAAGGAGACAGCCGATGTTTACAAAAAGTATAGATCTAAGATCAAAGAGCACTAGCATAAGAGCTTTTGGCAGTGAGAGAGTAAATGCTTCTGAAAGCTTGTCAATTAAGTTCTAGTTGTGCCATTAGTTTTACCAGTCCTGAGGATCGAGGATGGTAAGCGCAGTGGAAATGCTGCAATATTGGCCAAACATTACAAACAGATTTGAGTTCCCCAGTCACTATGTAACTCAGTAGGAATTCCCCAAAGAGGAATTATCCACTTTAATAGTAATTTACCTACTGTTAAAGCCGTTGCTCTTCTGCAAGGAAAGGCCTCAAAACAATGTGAGAACATGCAGATCATTACAAGACATATTTATCCTTGAGATGATGGCATTTGGACAATGTCCAATTGTCATACCTCAAAGGGTCCCTTAGGAAGGGAAAGTGGCCTTGTGACCCAAGAAGTGGGTTTCTTATTGGGCCCGAACCACATCTGTGAGGGGGTGTCAAAAATTCCCCCTTTTGACTGCCATATCTGTTTATCTTGTTCTGTGGCAATTTCTTGAGCCAGTAGAAGGAAATCTTTTACTGAGTTAGCAGAGTTAACAGAAAGTATCAGGCATTCTTGAGGCTGGACAGCACATCCAGCTTGATAACATCCTCACTTATCATTTAAGTAAGACTCATTTGTAAACCAAATTAAACAATAGATTGTGGTCCTGGTCTTCTCTCCCTTGTGATGTTGGAAGCAAGGTAACAAGGTTAATGGTTAGAGCAAATTATAAATTAGTTCCTGTGTCCAGGGGGCAGGCAGTCAAGAAGACTTCTAGATGTCAGAGTCAAGGCATCTTTTTGCAGCTTGAAAGGTCCCTGATGATGTCATCTGGCATTCAGGTATCTTTTTGAGTGGCTTACAGCTTACACAGCAACAGATAGGAATCTCTCTTAAGTTTCTATTAAGTCGTTCAGCTTCAGTTTGCAAGGTTTCAGGAAAAAGAGCAGGTTCAATTCTCAATGATTCCAAATGAAAATGAAGGAGAAAATTGAAAACATTCGTTTGGAGATTTGTAACCAAATATTTCAGCAGAATTGAGGGTCCGGTTCAGTTCACAGGTAGGAAAAAAAAGCCTCAAAGACAATTAACAGAACTAGGATCCAACATCCACAAATATGTATTTTAGTTTCTCACTTAAGCATAATTCTTCTCTCTAAAATCACCCTCATTTTTACCAAAGATAGCCAAATTAAGACTAATTGGTTTGCAAAATAAGTTTAGTTTCAAGAAACTTGGCCTGGTTATTTACATAAGTGCAGCAAGAATAGCAGTTGATCATATAGGCTCTTAAATCTGCTTTGCTGGAATTTTTTAATGAGGAATCTCAGATTGAACTTTAAAGACCTCTCGAGGCCAGGAAAGCCAAGCCAAGGACTTGCCGTCAGATTTTGCCTGCAGTACCTACAGATTTGGGTGGATTCCTCTCTTCTTGAGGTCTCCCAAAATATTCCGAGGTTCCTCGCACCTGCCAGATAAGCAAGCTTCCTTACTTACCGGGTAAGATTGCTGGAATCTCTCTGTAAAGCAAGGTACCAGGCCCATATTTCCAAGTGGCTTTATTTTCAGAAAGTCAACCTTATTCCTCAAAAGCAGTATTGCTATATCCGAGTCTGTATGTTTCCCTCAAATATGACATTCCAGTCAAAGTTTTGGCAAGATAAACAATGTGTCCTGTTATAAGGAGAACAGATTCTTATTGAACTTATGCAAATACCTGTATTGCCATGAAATAACCATACTCACAAAGAGTTTCCAAATTCTGGAGGGATCAGGTAGGGAGAAAAAGATAAATGTTTCAGTTTTGCTCACAAAGGTATAATTTCACCAAATTGCTGTAAGTCATAGCACAAGAGAAAAGAGAAAACGATTTCCTTAAATATGAGAAAACAAAACAACACATCAAAACTCAACAATATTTCAAACAGAAGTCATAAAAAGTCATAGTCATCCTCATCAGTTCACACAGTCCTGTATAATTGATTACTGAGCTTAATCTCCTGTTAGCAGATTTATGAGGTTATCAGTTTCTCCATTAGATTTCTGTAGTTTCTTACCCAGTTCAGTTCTGTGATCTGAAAGTTTATCAGAAACCTGTAATCCAGAGTAAGTGTCAGAGTCTTTTCCATGAATGTCTCTGAAAATGAGACATACTTGCAAATGCAAAAAGCATCAGAGTAAAACAACAGACTGTAAACAACAAAAGACTTAAAAATGACAATTGACAGAGAAACTTATTATTTCTGATATACAACACCTTAAAAGAATATTTAGAATTACGGCTTATAGCCACGACAGATCAGAATTTTAGGAATGTTATATAGTTTTCAAAACACTTATATCAGTAACATTTACCCATATAATATCACTTAAGAAAGATTATCATCGCTCATCTGACAATGCTTCCAATGAAATTTAACAGACAAAATAAGCCTAATTAGTTTAGAATCTTCCACCTTATAGGATGAGAGAGCAAATTTTCTCTGTGAAGTCTCAGGGGCCCTCTGACAATCCTCAGAGAAACTCTCTTCCTTCATTCAGGTCGAAGGAAAACCTTTATTTGGGACTTGAATATTTTTTTTTGAGAGAAAAGCTTGTCAAAAATATCAAAAGGTTTTTAAAACACTTATTTAAACAACACTCACTGTGAAGCAATGCTTAGGTATCAACAGCAGAAAAAAAAACCTCAATAGAGAGACCTCTGTCTTTTTGCACCTAGGAAACATAAACATAGATACAACAAAACATAGATCTTTTGTAAACTTACTCAGAAGGAAAAACCTTCTATAATCTCATTATCAAGAGCAGACTAAGAGTTTAAGAAAATTATCCTTTCGAGAGAGAGCCAAATTCTAATTTTTGTACCAGTTTACTTTTTTCATATTAAAACGCATTTACTTAATTAGATTCATTTCAATCTCAACCAACTTGACAAGGTACAAAACTCTTTTCAGAATTTCTTTCACAAACCTATAACTTTCTTTTTGCCTTCAGAATTTGTCCCAAGCTTTCTTTCTTCCTTTCTAGTACAGTAGGACAAATTTATCTTTCTTAACCAATGTGGGGACCTGGAAATGGCCACCACAAGATATGTCTCTTTGGCATCAGGATTATTTGAAGCTGATTGCTTTTGATAAACTGGGACAGGGAAGGAGGCTCTGAGGAATGGAACTTGCCCTTTGTTAGCACACATTTACATTTGTAAGGTAAATCTCTATCTGTAAAAGTTGCCTGCCTCTCTGTACCAGGAAGAAGAAAGGAGATGACCTTCTCTGTAAAAACTCTTAATCAATACCAAAGGCAAGGACTTAAATCTGCATTTTATTGTGCTTCTCTGGTAACTGATTTCCTCCTGTAACTGACTTCCCTCCCCCTCCCAACGTTGGCATTTCTTTAAGGATTAAGCATCTTTCCTTAGGCTAGGAGCTGATTGAGACACTCACCTGTGCCTGCCCAGCTCCAGACAATAGACTTGCCTCCTGCTACGACCACCGAGATAGCAGACCATTACCTGCTGTGTCCATCAAGCCCTGTTGCGACAGGGCAATCTTGTGACTATTGTGGGAGGGACATTTCAATCACATGTGAAACACCCTGTTTGGGGGTATATAACCACTATGTGCACCCCACTTCTTCGGTGCCCTTTCTTCCTTCGGGAAGAAAGGCCCCAGGCCATGGTTCTTCATAAAGCTTTGTTTAATTTTCTCTTGCTATTCTGTCTCATGTGAAGTTGATTCATTCTCTGGCCAGACGAACCCACAACCCACATTTGGAAAGAGGAAATGTCTTCCTCCCCTACACATCTCTGATCTCATTTGTCATACTTGCCTTGCATCTCTGACTATGGGTGTCACTCTCCCATGTGTCTCATATAAATGCATCACTCTCCCACTGCCATCTGTAACTTTGTGTGTAACGCTTCACTTGTCATCTCTGACATCATGTGGTACACTCACCCTCGTGTCTGCGACTTCATGTGTAACAGTCCATGTGACATTCCTGAGTTTGAGTGTGAGAATCTCCCATGATGCCTTGGACTTCTTGTGTAACACTCACCATGGAGTCTCTGTCATCTTGTTTCACAATCTGCCTGGTGTCTCTAACTTTGTGTGTCCCACTCCCTCTGGTTCTCTGAGATTGTGTGTAGCACACCTTGTAGTGCTTCTGACTTCTTGTGTAACACTTCCCCTTGTTTCTATGGCTTCATGTGTCACTCTCCCCATGGCATATCTGACATTGTCACACACAACCTGGTGTCTTTGACTTCCTGTGTAACACTACTCTTGGCATTTCTGACTTTGTGTGTCAGACTCCCTCTGTCATCTCACACTTCGTGTGTAGCAATCCCCATGTCATCTCTGACTCCATGGGTCACATTATACCTAGAGTCTCTCATTTGGTGTGTAACACTCCCTCTGGGCTCTCTGACTTCGTATGTCACAGTTCCCCTGGCATCTCAGACTTGCTGTGGTACACGCCATCTTTTATCTCTGACTTCACGTGTGATACTTCATGCGGCCTATCTGCCTTTGAGTGTAACACTCCCCTGTGGTGTCTCAGACTTCTTTTATGACACTCAGATTGGCATCTGTGAATTCTTGTGTCAGACTCCCACTGGCTTCTCTGACTCTGAGTGTAACAATCACCATGGCACTTCTGACTTCATATGTCACACTGCCCATGGCATCTCTGGATTCACCTGTCAGACACACCCTTGTGTCTCTGGCTACCTGTGTAATACTACCCCTGGTATTTCTGAATTCGTGTGTCACACTCCCCCTTGTGTCTCAGACTGTGTTTCTAATAATCCCCCTTATGTGTCTGAGCTCGTGTGTAACACTAGCCCTGGCATATGTGACCTCGTCTGTATCACTACATCTGGTGTCTTTTATTTCGTGTTTAACACTCCATGTGGCGTCTGCACCTTCATGTGTAACTCCTCTTGCTGCTTATGAATTCGTGTGTAACCCTCCACTTGTCATCTCTGACTTCATGTGTCACACTCCACCTGGTGCACCTGACATCACGTATCAGAATCCCCATGGTGTCTCTGACTTCTTGTGTCACACTTCATCTGGTGTCTCTGAGCTCTTGCGTCACATTCCTTCTGCCATCTATAAATTCGTGTGTTACCCTCCAACTGATGTCTCAGACTTCATGTACAGGACTCCCCCTCTTGTCTCTATGTTCATAACACTCCGCATGGGTGTCTCAGACTTCGTGTGTCAACCACTTCCTGGTGTCTCTGAATCCCCGTGTAACACAACCCCTGGTGTTTCTGACATTGTGTGTCACACACCGTCTGGCATCTCAGACTTTGTGTGTAACCATCCACATTGTTCTCTGAGTATGTGTGTAACACTCACCTTGGCATCTCTGAAGTCCTGTCTAAAACTCCACCTGCTGGCTCTGACTTCATATGTCATACTCCCACTGGCATCTCTGACTTTGGGTGTCACACTCCACATGGCATGTGTGACATGTGTTACACTCAAACTGGTGTATCTGACTTCATGTGTAATATTCTCAGTAATGTCACAGAACCCTGTGTCACATTCTGCCTGGCATCCCTGGCTTCGTCTATCACACTCTATTTGTCATGTATGACATCGTGTGTAACTCACTCTGTGGCATCTATGACTTCGTGTTTCACACTCCCATTTGTGTCTCTGAGTATGTGTGTCACACTCTCCATGCCGTCTATAACTTCATGTGTAACATTCCCAACGCCATCTCTGACTTCCTGTATATGACTCCCACTGGCATCTCGGACTTCATGTTTCACACTGCTCCTGTAACCTCTGACTTGCTGCATGACACTCGCCCTGGTATCTTTGTTAGTGCACATAAACAGCCCCGTGGCCTCTCTAAATTAGTGTGTTCCACTCCCTGTGTCATCTCTGAACTCATGTTTCACTAATCCCGTGGTGTCTTCACTTCTTGTGTACATTCATCCTCACGTCTCTGACTGTTGTCACAATTCCCTCGTCTTCTCTGATTTTGTGCATCATTCTCTACCTGGAGTCTCTGACTCTGTGTGTAACACTCTCCCTGGCATCTCTGACTTCTTGCATAACACTCCCACTGGTGTCTGTGATATCTTGTGTGAAGCCCATGTGGCATCTCTGACTTCATGTGCAGCACTCCGTGTGGTGTTTCTGCCTTCAAGTATAGCACTTCCCTGTGACGTCTCGGTCTTCTTGTGTAACACTCACGTTGGATGCTCTGATTTCCTGTATCAAACTCCCCATGGCGTCTCTGACCTAGAGTATATCAGTCACCTTTGCATCTATTACTTTGTGTGTCATACCCCTACTTGCCTCACGGATTTTGTGTCGTACCCCCCCTTGTGTTCTGAATTCGTGTGTAACACTCTATCTGGCATCTCTAACTTCATGAGTAACGGTTTCCTTGGGGTCTCTGACTTCTTCTGACCCACCCCTCCTGTCATCCCTGACTTCGTGTGTCACAAACCCCTGTCATTTTTTACTTCCTGTCACTATCCCCCTGGTTTCTTTGATGTTTTTTGTAACACTCCCCCTGGAAACTCTTTCTTCATGTGTATCTCTCCACCTTGGTGTCTCTGAGTCACACTCCCTCTGTCATCTGTGGCTTCATGTGCCACACGGCAACTTGGGTCTCTCTTCATGTGTCAAACTCCCCTTGACATCTCTGACTTCGTGTGTCACATTCCACTGGAGTCTCAGACTTCATGTCTCACTCTCCCAATTGTGTCTTGGAAATTGTGTGTAACATTCCCCTTCTCATCTATGACTTCATGTGTAACACTGCACATCACATCTCTGACATCATGTGTCACATCCCCCTAGCCTCTTCCACTTTGTGTGTCACAATCCCTGGGACATCTGAGACTTCGTGTGTCACACTCCCCCTTCATCTCTGAATTGGCGTATAGCACTTCCCCTTTTGTCTTTGACTTCATATGTAACATGCCCCATTCACAACCCTGACATTGGGAGTAACATGCCCCCTGGCATCTCTGACTTCGTGTGTCATACACCCCCTGGCATTTCTCACTTCATGTGTAAGACTCGACTTGGTGTCTCTGACTTCATTTGTAAAGCTACCTGTGGCGTCTCTGACTTCGTCCTTAAAATTCCATGTGGCATCTTTTACTTCTTAACACTCTCTGTGGCCTTTCTGACTTCATTTGTCACGATACACTTGGTTTCTCTGAAGTCATCTGAAACACTGCCTGTGGTGTCTCTGATTTAATGTTTCACACTCATCATGAGGTCTGTGAATTCATGTGTAACCCTCTTGAAGGCATCTCTGACTTCATGCGTAGCACTGCCACTGGTGTCTCTGACTTCGTGTGTAACACTATACATGGCATCTCTGACATCATGCATCCAATAACCCATGGCGTCTCTGACATCATGTGTCACACTACCTATGGCATCTTTGACTTCTTGCATCACACACCAGGGTGGGTCGCTGACTTGTGTAACAATCACTGTCATCTCTGACTTCATGCATAACACTCCCCCTGACATTCAGACTTCATGTGTAACACTCCATATGCCGTCTCTGACTTAGTGTGTAGCACTCCTGCAGTTGTCCATGACTGTGTTCACACTTCATGTGACTTCTCTCACTTCATGTATAATACTCCCACTGGTGTTTCTGACTTGTGTAACACTTTATGTTGTGTCTCTCACTTCCTGTGTAACACTCAACCTGGTATCTTTGACTTTGTGTGTAATACTTAATGGGTTCACTGATTTTCTGTCACACACTACCTGTTGTCCCTGACTTCCTTTGTAACACCACCTCTGGTGTTTGTTTCTAACTTCCTGTCTCAGACCCCCTAACTTCTCAGATTTATTGTAACAATTCCGCTTTGCCTCTGAGTTCTTATGTAACACTCCCCTTTGTGTGTCTGATGTCATGGGTAAAATTCCACCTGGCATCTCTGGCTTCATGTGCCACACTCCCTATGGTGTCTCTGACTTGGTCTGTCACACTCCTCCTGGTATCTGTGACTTCATGTGTCACACTTCCCCTTGTTTCTCTGACATGTGTCACAATGTCCCTGCCCTCTTTACCATCATATATAACACTCCCATTGCGTCTTTGACTTGTGTCACACTTTGTGTGGCGTCTCTGACTTTGTGTGTAACACTCCACCTGGTGTCTCTTACATCATGTGTAATACTCCACATGGCATCTTTGACTTCATGCTTAACACACCTCCTGACATGTATGTCATCCTGTGTAACACTTCTCTTTTCTTCTCTGACTTAGTGTACAATTCTGTGGCATCTCTGACTTCTTCTTTCACACACTCCCTAATGTCTCTAACTTCCTGTGCCACACTGCCCCTGGCATTTCTGAATTCGTGTGTCACACTCCCCTGTTTTCTCAGACATCATGTATAATAGTCCCCCTGTTGTTTCTGAGTGTGTGTTACACTCCTGCTGGCATCTCTGACTTTGTTTATAACAGTCCACCTGGCATCTCTGTCTACGTGGATCGCAATCCCTCTGGCATCTATGAATTTGTGTGTTACACTCCCCCTTGAGTCTGTGAGGTCTTGTATCACAATTCCCCAGGTATTTTTGACTTTGTGTATAACAATCCACATGCCATCTCTGAGGTCATGAGTCACACTCTGCCTGGCATCCCTGACTTTGTGTATCACACTATCCCTGGTGCCTCTGACTTTGTATGTAACACAACCTGTGGTGCCTCTGACTCCGTGTGTCACACTCCCTCTGGTGTCTCTGAGTATCTGTGTCACATTCCCCCTGTCTTCTATAACATCGTGTGTAAGAATGCCACTGGCTTCTCAGAGTTTGTGTATAACGTTCCACTTGGCACCTCCAACTTTGTGTTTAACACTCTCCCTGTTTCCTTTGGCTTTTTGCATAACACCACCCATTGGCATCTTTGACTTTGTGCATCACATGCTCCCTGTTGTCTCATACTTCATGTGTCACACTCCCCTATGTCATCTCTGACTGCCTGTGTATCTTTTCCTGATGCATCTCTGAGTCTGAGTCCCACTCTACACGTCGTCTTTGATTTCGTGTCACATTCCCTGTGGAATCTCTGACATCCTGTGTAACACTTGCGCTGGTGACTCTGATTCGTGTGTAACACTCCCCTTGTAGTCAGTGACTTTTCTGAAACACTCCAGCTGTTGTCTCTGACTCTGTGCCTCACGCTCACCATGGCATCACTGACTCCATGTATCACACCCCAAATTTCAAATCTGACTTTGGGTCTCACACGCCCGATGTTGTCTGTCGTTGTGTGATACAATACCCCTGTCATCTCTGACATCATGTGTAAAACTCCCCCTGGAGTCTTTGATTTCATATGTCACATTCCCCATGTTGTATCTGACTTCATGTGTCACTCTCCTGCTTGTTTCTCTGACTTCATGTGTACCATTCCCAACCTGTCTCATACTTTAAGTTTCACACTCTACCTATTGTCTCTGACTTTGTGTGTCACATTCTGTGGAGTCTCTCTGAGTTCCTGCATAACACTCCCCCTGGCGTCTCTGACTTTGCGTGTAACATTCCTGATGTCATCTCTGATATTGTGTGTTAAACACTCCTTGGCGTCTTTTACTTGGGGCACCAAACTCCTCTTGGCGCCTCTGACTTCATGTGTCACACTCCCCCTGACGTCTCTCACTTCGTGTGTTATACTCTAACTGGCATCTCAGAATTCATGTGTAACACTCCATGTTGTGTCTCTGCCTTCATGTGTCAATGCTGCCTAGCATCTAGGACTGCGTGTGTAACACTCACCATGGCATCTCTGAGTTCCTTTGTAAGACTCCCTCTGGTGTCTATGACTTCTTGTGTAACACACCTGGAATCTTTGACTGGGTGTTCAACACTCCCCCAGGCATCTCTGAATTCCTGTATATCAAACCTCGTGACGTTTCTCCCTTCATGTGTAGTACACCTCCCTCGGGCCTCTGACTTTGAGTGAAACATGCTCCACGGTGTCTCTGGTTTCGTGTGTAACACCTAACCTGATGTCACTTAATCATGTGCAACACTCCCCATGTAGTCTGGGATTTCATCCATAACACTGCCCTTGTCAGCTCTGACATTATTCGTAACACTCTCCCTGGTGTTTCTGACTTTCTGTTTCACAATCCCTCTGGTGTCTCTGACTTCGTGTGTTATAACCCTTCTGACATCTCTGACGTCATATCTCACACTCAGACTGGCATCTGTGACTTCGTGTGTCAGACTCCCCCTGGCATGATGACTTTGTGTATAAAAATCTCCATGCCCTCTCTGACTTCGTGTATCACACTCCTCCAGGTGTCACTGACTCTGTGTGTCACAGTCTCCCTTTTGTCTCTGCCTTCATGTGTTACACTCCCTCATGGTGTCTCTGACATTGTGTCTCACACTCCATGTGGCTTCTCTCACTTCATGTGTCACACTCTGCCAAGCATCTTGAACTTTGTGTCTAACACTCCATGTGGTGTCTCTGACTTGTTGTGTAAAACTACCACTGGTGTCTGTAACATCGTGTGTAACACTCCATGTGGCATCTCCAACTTCAAGTTACACTCCACACGGCATAACTACCTTTAAGTCTAACACTCCCCCATGATATCTCGGACATTTTGAGAAACACTCACCCTGGCAGCTCTGATTTCAAGTGTCACATTCCTCCTGCCATCTCTGCCTTCTTCTGTTTCACTCATCTTGTCATATCAGACTTCATGTGTATCACTCCTCCTGGTGTCTCTGAATTTTTGTGTAACTCTCCACGTGCATTTGTTCCTTCATGTATAACATTCCCCTATAGTGTCTCTGACTTCATTTTTAACCATTTTTGTGGCTTGTCTGACTTCATGTATCATTCTTGGCCTGGTGTCACAGACTTCATGTGTAAAACTCCTTGTAGTGTCTTTGACTTCATGTGCAACTGTGGCATCTCTGACTTTGTGCAGCACACACCCCCTGTTGTCTATAACTTCCTGTGTTACACTACCACTCATGTCTCTGATTTCATTTGTAACACTATCCCAGGTGTCTCAACTTTGTGTGTAACATTCCTGCTGGCATATCTGATTTGGTGTGTCACTCTTGACGTTTGGTCTCTGACTTAGTGTATCATATTCTCTGTGGCTTCTCTGACTGTATGAGTTACACTCCCTCTTGTCTGATTTCGTGTCTAACACTCCCTTGTGGCATCTCTGACTTCGTGTGTTACAATTCCCCTGTTGTCTCTGACATCATGTGGAACATTCCCAGTGGTGACTCTGACAGCTTGTGTCACACTGCCTGCAGCTTCTGTGATTCATGCATCACACTCTGCCTGTTGTCCCGGACTTCATTTACCACACTCGACATGGCATCTCTGACTTCGTGTGTAACACAGCCTGTGGCATCTCTGACTTTGTGTGTCATACTCTGTCTTGTGTTTCTGTGTTCATGCACCACATTCAGCCTGCCATCTATAACTTCATTTGTAACACTTGCATTGTCATCTCTTCCATCATGTATAACACTCCCTTTGGCTTCCCTGACTTCATGGGTATCATTCCCAGTGGTGTCTCTAACTTCAAGCGTCACACACGACCTGTTTCTGACTTCATGTTTCACACTACTCTTGGCATCTCTGATTTCCTATGTAACAATCCCCCTGGTTTCTTTGACTTTGTGTGTAACACTCCCTCATGGCATCTCTGACTTCGTGTGTCAAAAATACCCCATTTCTGCTCTGAATTTGTGTATAACACTCAACCAGTCATCACTGACTTTGTGTGTAACACTCCCCCGGCCTCTTTGACATCCTGTGTCACAGTGCCCCTGGAGTCTCAGACTTTGCGTGTAACACTCCATCTGGTGTCTCTGACTTCATGTGTTACACTCCACTGTGGCATCTCTGACTTCATGCATAACACTCCAGGTGGCATCTTTGAATTCATGTGTCACAGTCCCCCTGGCGTCTCTGGCTTCGTGTGCCACAATCAGTCTTGTGTCCGTGACTTCATGTATCACACTCCATCTGTTGTCTCAGATTTTGTGTGTCACACATCCAGTGGTGTCTCTATCATAGTGTGTAACATTCCCTGTGGTGTCTATGACTTCAAATATCACACAGGATCTGTGGTGTCTGACTGACTTAGTGTGTCACTCTCTCTGTGGAGTCTGACTTCATCTGTCACACACACCCTGTATTCTCTGATGTCGTGTGTAACAACTCACATGCCCTATCTGACATCATGTGTAACACTCATCCTGGCATCTCTAACTCCATGTGCAACACTCCTACTGGTGTCTCTGAAATCGTGTGTAGCACTCCACTTGGTTTCTCTGTCTTCATTTACTGCTTCCTCTTCCATCTCTGATTTCATGTATAACTCTCAGCCTGGCACCTCTGATTTTGTGTGTAACTCTCCTACATTGCATCTCTGAATTCATGTATCACATTTCCAATGTCCTCTCTGACTTCGTGCATAAAAGTCTCCCTGTCATCTCTGACATCGTCTGTGACATTCCACCTTGCCTCTCTTCGTTCATAGCACACTCCTGGCGTCTCTTACTTCATGTGTCACAGTCCCCCTGGCATCTCTGAGTATGTGCATAGCATCTGCTTTCTATATTTCGTGTATAATACTCCCACAAGCGTCTCTCACTTAGTGTGTCACAGCCTTGTGGCACCTCTGACTATGCATAACGCTCCTACAGGCATCACTGACTTTGTGTGTTACACTCCCCCTGGAATGTCTGAATTTGTGTGTCACAGTCTCCCTGGTTTCTGAGATGTCATGCATAACACTCCCCATGTCCTCTCCTGCATTGTATGTAATACTACCCCTGCTGTCTCTGACTTCAGTTGGAACACTTAATGTGACATCTTTGGCTTCATGAGTAACCCTCTATTGTGGTATCTCTGAATTTGTGTGCCACACTCCCCTTGTCATCTCTGACTTAGTGCATAATGTTCCCTCTGTAGTCTCTGAATTCTTGTTTCACACAATTTCTGGCTTCTCTTAGCTTGTGTGTCACAATCCATATGGTGTCAAGGACTTTGAGTTTAACACTCCTGGTAGCATCTCTGACATCCTGTGTAACACCCACCCTGGTATCTCTGACTCTGTGTGTAAGACACTACGTGGCTTCAGTGGTTTGGTGTGTAACACTCCCCCTGCCATCTCTGAATTCATGTGTAACACTCTCCCTTGGTGTCTCAGACATATTGTGTCACACTCCACATGGTTTCTCTGGCTTCGTGTGTCACACTCTGCCTGGCATCTCGTACTTTGTGTTTAACACTCCACTTCACATCTCTGACTTCATGTGTAACACTCCTCCTGGTGTCTGTGACATTGTGTAACACTCCAAGTGGTGTCTCTTACTCTGTGTGGTACACTCTCTCTGGCATCTCAGCCTTCATTTGTAACACTCTGTTTGGTGTTTCTGCCTTTGAGTCCAACACTCCCCCATGGCATCTTGAATTTCATGTTTAACACTCACAGTGGTGGCTTTGTTATCATGTGTTACACTCCCCCTGGCATATCTGACATTGAGTGTACCACTCACCATTGCATCTCTTAATTTGTGTGTCCCACTTTCACTGGTGTCATGGATATCGTGTGTCACTCTCCCCTTGTGTTCTGAATTCACGTGTAACAGTCTACATGTCATCTCTGGTGTCCTGAGTAACATTTCCCATAATGTCTCTGACTTCTTGGGTCCCAAGCCACCTGTCCTCTCTGACTTCGTGTATCAGAAACACCCTGTCATGTCTGACTTTTTGTGTCACTCTACCACTGGTTTCTCTGACTTTGTTTGTAACAATCCTATGGCATCTCTGACTTTGTGTGTACCTCTCCCGCTTGACATCTTTGAATTCGTGTGTACATTCACCTGGTCATCTCTGACTTCATGTGGAACACTCCAACTGTCATCTCTGACTTATTGTCACCCTTCTCATGGTATCTGTCAGTTCGTGTTTCACACTTCCCCTGTTGTCTCTGACCTCATGCATCACAACCCCCTTGGGGTCTGTGACTTTGTGTTTAATACTCCTGCTGTCATCTGTGACTTTGTGTGTAACACTCCCCCTAGTGTAATTGTTTTCTTGCATAGCATACCCCTGTGGCATCTCTAACTTTGTGTGTCACAGTCCTCGAGTTGTATCTGAATTCCTGTGTCACTAAGCCACTCTTGGCTTTGGCTTCATGTGTAAGACACCCCCTCACATCTCAGACTTTGTGTGTCACAATCATCCTATCTTCTCTGATTTCATGTCATAGTCTATCTGGTGTCTCTGACTGTGTGTAACACTCTCCCTAGCGTCTCTGACTTCGTGTGTAACACTCCGTCCATCGTCTCTGACTCCATGTAAAACACTTTCCTGTGGTGTCCCTGAGTTCATTTTTCAACCTCCCTATGTCACCTCTCACATTGTGTGTAACACCCCACCTGTCGTCTCTGCCTTTTTGTGTGATTCTTCCCCTGACATCTCTGACTATGTGTGTCACATTCCCAATGTCATTTATGACTTTGTGGGTAACATTGCATGAGGTGTTCTGACTTTGTTGTAACACACCACTGTGGTGTCCATGAATTCATGAGTAATTCTACCCTGGGTGTCTCCAAATTAGTGCATAACATTTCCCCTGGTGTCATAGAAATCGTATGTAACACTCCCCATGGCATCACTTATTTTGTGTTTCACAGTCCCTGTGGCATTTCTGAATTTGTATGTAAGGTTCCACATGACCTCTCTGACTTCCTGGGTAACACTCAACCTGGTGTCTCTGACTCTGTGTGTAGCAACCCCTAGTGTCTCTGACTTCATGTGTAACACTTCACATCCTGTCTCTAACCTCGTGGGTCACACTGCCCATGGCATCTCTGCCTTAGTGTTTCACAGTCACCCTGGTGTCTCTGACTTCATGCATGACACTCCCCCGGTCTTTCTGACTTCATGTGTAACACTCTCCCTGATGTGTTTCTCTTCATACATAATAATCCCCTGTGGCGTTTCACACTCCCCAAGGTGGCAATGAAATAGTGTGTCACACTCCACTGTGGTATCACACACCACCTCTCCTGTCTGACTTAGTTTCTCACTCTAACCCTGGTTTCTTTGACTTCATTGAAACTCCCTATAGTGTCTCTGACTTCGTTTGTCACACTCCATGGGGTGTCTTGGAGTTTATTTTGTACACACCCCCTCGTGTCTCTGACTTCATGTGTAACACTCAACATGGTCTTTCTGCCTTTGAGTGTAACACTCCCATGTGGACTTCTTGTGTAACAGCCCCACTTGCCTCTCTGTCTTCATGTGTCACACTCCCTCTGGCATTTCAGACTTTGTGTGTAACACTGCATGTTGTGTCTCTGCCTGTGTCACACACTGCCTGGCATCTCAGACTGCATGTGTAACATTCACTCTGACTTCACGTGCAACACTACCATTGGCCTCTGTGACTTTGTGTGTCACACTCACACTGGTGTCTCTGACTGGATGTAACACACTCACTATGGCATCTCTGATTTTGTGTGTCACAATCTGCCTGGTGTGTCTAACTTTGTGTGTCAGAATCCCATTGTCATTTCTGACTTTGTGTGTAATACTCCATGTGTCGCCCAGACTTCAAGTGTTGAACTTCCCCTGGCCTCTGGTTCCTTTGACTTTGTAACAGTCCTCCTGGCAACTCTGACTTCACGTACAACTCTCTCCCTTGGCATCACTGAGTTTGTCATAATTCCCCTGTTGCCTCCTACTTCATCTGTTACACAACTTGGGTCTCTGAGTTCATGTGTCAAACTCCCCCTGGCGTCTCTGACTTCATGTGTCACAATCCGCCTGGTGCTTAATTTTGTGTGTCACAGTCCCTCTGTCATGTCTGACATTGTCTGTAACACTCTGTGTCTGTGGCACCTCTAAGTTCGTATGTCATACTTCCCCTGCTCTCACTCATTTCATGAGTCACACTCACCTTGGTGTCTCTGACTCCGTGTGTAACACACTTCCTGGTGTCTCTTGACTTCCTGGGTCACACTCCCCTTGTTTTTCTGACTTTGTGTCACAATCTCCCTTACATCTCAGATTTCGGTTGTATCATCACCATGGTTTCTCAGTCTTCATGTCACACTCCATCTAGTGTCCCTGACTTCAAGTCTCAAACTCCCCCTAGCATGTTTGCTCTGTGTGTAACATGCTCTGTCGCATCTCTGACTCTGTTTGTCACACTCATCCTTATTTCTTTGAGTAGGTGCATCATACTTCCCCTTCCATCTATAACATCCTGTGCCACACTCACAATGGCATCTTGGACTTTGTGTATAACATTCCCCCTGGCATCTATGACTTTGTGTTTCACAATTCCCCTGGTGTCTCTGACTTCGTGTGCCACAGTCCCCATGGCATCTCTGACATCATCTCTCACACACACTGGTGTCTCTGACTTCTTGTGTAAGGCTACCTCTGGTGTCTCTGACTTTGTGTGTCACACTCCCCTAGGAATATCAAACTTCTTGTGTAACAAACCAGCTGTCTTCTCTGAGTTTGTGTAACACTCCCTTGGCATCTCTGACTTCATCCAGTAACACTTTATCTGGCATTTCTGACTTCGTGTGTCACAACCCGTCTGGGATCACTGACTTTGTGTGTCAATCCCTCTGGTGTCTCTGACTTTGTGTGTCACACTTCCTCTGGCATGTGTAACTTCATGTGTCACACTCCAACTTTCATCATGACTTCATGAATAACAATCGCCATGCCATCTCTGACTTGGTGTGTCACAGTACTCCAGGGGTCCCTCATTTTGTGTATCACACTCCTTGTGTCTCTGACTTAGTGCGTTACATACCTTGTGGCCTTTCTGACTTCATGTCACACTCCCTATTGTGTCTCTGAGTTCTTGTGCCACACTCCCTGTGCCATGAATAACTTCATGTGTAACACTCCCCTTGGCATCTCTGGCTCTGTGTGTAACACTCCACATAGCATCTCTGACTTCATGTGTAACAACCCTCCTGGTGTCTCTGGCTCCATTTGTAACACTTCCCATAGTGTCTCTGCCTTCCTTATGTAACACTTCACCTGGGGTGTCTGATTTCATTTAACACACACTCTGCTGTCTCTGACTTCATGTGCAATTCCAAAATTTGCATCTCTGACTTCATGTGTAACTCTCCTACGTGGTGTCTCTGAATTCGTGTATCACATTCCCCCTGTCATCTGTCACTTCATGTGTCAAAGAACACCTGGCATCTCTGACATCGTCTATAACACTCCCACTGGCATCTCTGACTTTGTGTGTCACAATCCCCCTGGCATCTCAGACTTCCTCTGTAACAGTCACAACAAAGATGTCTTTGACTTTGGGTGTAACAATTCCCATTGGTGTCTCTGGATTTGTGTGTAACACTATCCTGGTGTCTGTGACTTCATGTTAGCATTCTTCATTGTATCTCTGACTTCATGTGTCATGCTCCCCTGGCATCTCCAATTACGTGTATCACACTTCCCTGGCATCTCAGAATTCCTGTGTAACACTTCACTTGCCGTCTTTGACTTCACATGTCACACTACCCCTGGCATCTCGAAATTCGTGTGGTACACGCCCCATGCTATGTCTGACTTCATGTTTAATACTCCATATGGCCCTTCTGCCTTCGTGTGTAACACCCCCCCATCGTGTCACGGACTGCTTGTATAACACTACCACTGGCGTCTCTGATTTCTTGAGTCACACTCCCCCTGCTGTTTATCACTTCGTGTGTCACTCTCCTTCTGGCACCTATGACTTCATGGGTAATAACCCCATTGGTATCTATGAGGTCGTGTGTTACAATCCCCCTTGAAAATCTAACTGCATCTGTAACACTCCACCTGGAGTCTCTGACTTCGTGTGTCAGAATCCGTCTGGCATCTGTGACTTCTTGTATCACACTCCCCATGTTGTCTCTGATTTCACATGTAAGGCTCTGCCTGGTGAGTCTGTCTTCTTGTGTCATACTCCTCCTGGTATCTGTGGTTTCATGTTTCACACATCCCATGTCATCTCTGACCATGCATATCACTCCCACTGTTATCTCTGACTACATGTGTAACACTCCACATGGCATTTCTCCCTTCAAATGAAACATTCTCCAGTGTTGGCTCAGACTTCGTGTGTAGCTTTCCATGTATCATTTCCGTTCTTGTGTCACACTCCCCCTGGTGTCTCAGACATTGTACTCCCCCTAGAATCTCTGACTTCATGTGTAACAATCTCCCTGGCATCTCTGACTTTGTGTATCACACTCCTGCTAGCGTCTGTGACTTTATCTTTCACACTCCCTCTGTTATCTCTGACTTAGTGTGAAACGCTACCCCTGCTTTTGTTATTTTTGTGAATAAAACACCCCCGTGGCATATCTAAATTTGTGTCACACTCCCCATGTCATCTCTGAATTCGTGTGTCACTAAGCCCCTGGTGTCTGTGACTTCATGTATAACACTCCACTTCATGTCTCTGACTTCGTGCGTTACAATACCTTTGTCTTCTCTGACTTCGTTTATCACACTCTATCTGGTGTCATTAACTCTGTGTGTAACACTCCACCTACTGTCTCAAACTTCATGTCTAGCACCCTATGTGGCATCTCTGATGTTGTGTGTAACATTTCCAGTGTTGTCTGTGACAATGTGTGTAACACTCCATGTGGTGTCTCTTACTTTGTGTTGTATAATCCCCCTTTGTATCTCTGAATTCATGTATAACACTCCATGTTGTGTTTCTACCTTTGAGGCTAACACTACCCCATGGTGTATTGGACTTCTTGTGTAATACTAACCATGGCAGCACTGATTTTGTATGTCAGCCTCCCACTGGCACCTCTGATTTCGCGTGTAACACACAATTTCATCTTTTATTTTGTGTGTTACACTCCCACTGTCACCACGCATTTCATGTGGCACAGTCCCCCTTGTGTTCTGAACTCGTATGTAACAGTATATGTGGTGTCTCTCACTGTGTGAGTAACACTTCCCCTGGTGTCTCACGCCACCTGTCAACTCTCACTTCATGTGTCACAAACCTCTGGTCCTCTCAGATTAGATGTGTGACTCTCCCTCTTGGCATCTGTGAATTTGTGTGTCACTCTCTCCCTCAGTCTCTGACTCTGTGTGTACCATTCTCTCTGGTGTCTCTGATTTCATGGTCACACTCCTCATGGTGTCTCTGAATTCTTGTAATGCTCCACCTGGCAGTTCTTCGTACATGTCTAACAGTTCCCCATGGCATCTCTGGCTTCATGTGTCACCCTCCACTTGGCATCATGAACTTTGTGTGTAACACTCCACGTGCCATCTTTAACTTCATGTGTGCAACTCACCTTGATGTCTCTGACTTTGTGTCACAATTCGTTTGGCCTCTCTAACTTCTTGTTTACCACAACCCCTAGCATCTCTTTGTGTGTAACACTACCCATTGCACCCATGACTTCGTGTGTCACTCTTCCCCTGGCATCTCTGACTTTGTGTCACACTCCCTGTGGCATCTGTCACCTGGTGTGTCTCACACTCCCTCATGTCTCTGACTTCTTGTGTAACTCTATGCCTGATGTTTCTGACTTCTTTTCTCACACTCCCACTGGCTTCTTAGATTTCTTATGTGACAGTCCCGTTGGCATCTCTGTCTTCATGTGTCACACTGCCTTCATGTATCACACTCTCCCTGTCATGACTGACTTTATGGGTCACACAGCCAGTGGTGTCTCTGACTTTGTGTGTCACACAACACCTGGCATCTTTGAACTTGTGTATCACAATCCCTGTGTTGATGAGGACTTTGTGTGTAACACTCACCATGATGTCTCTGACTTGGTGTGTAACACTCCACGTGGCATCTCTGAGATCATGTGTCACATACCCCATATCGTTTCTGACTTCATGTGTCCATCTAACCCTAGTGCCTTTGAATTCCCATATAACACTCAGCCTGCTGTCTTTAACTTCATGCATATCATTCCTCCTGTTGTTTTTAACTTTGTAACAAACCCCCTGGCATTTCTGACTTCGTGTTTAACCCTCCAACTGTAGTCTGTGACATCGTGTGTCACGATCCTCCTGGTGTCTCTCACTTCATGGATCATGCTCCCTCTGCTGTCTATAATATCATTTGCTGCACTTCTACTAGAATCTCTGACTTCTTGTGTAACACTACCCCAGGGATCTCTGACATCTTCTGTAGCTGTCCTGGTGGCTCTCTGACTTTCTGTGTCACCCTCAGCCTTTCATCTGTGACTTTGTGTATCACACTCACTGTGGCCACTCTGACTGCCTGAGTAACACTCCCCCTTGTCTCTTTGACATCATGTCTAACACTCCCATGTGTCATCTCTGACATCATGTAACAGTTTCCCTGTTGTCTCTGACTTCATGTGAAACATTTACAGTGGCGTCTCTCATTTGTTTGTCACAAACCCCATGGTGTGAAAGACTTCACTCTCAAAAATCCCCTGTGGCATCTATGACTTTGTGTGTCATAGTTCCGTGTCATTTCAGGATTCATGTGCCACTCTCCCTCGGGTGCCTTTGACTTGGTGCATGTCACTCTCCCTTGACATCTCTGACTTCGTGTGTCACACACTGCTGGTCTCTGAATTCGTCTTTGAGTTCTTGTGTAACACTCCCCCTGGTGTCTTTAACTTCATGCATAACACTCACCCCGTTGTTGTTACTGAACCTGAAGTGAGTTCACTCACCTGTTGCACAGCAAGCCAATTTCTGACACAGGGGATGGTGGAAGAAAGTAGGAATTTTATTTTTGCACAGTGTTGAGAAAGGAGAGAGGGCAGATAATGCTGAAATCCCAAACTCCCCGAAGAGCTAAAAGGAAGGATTTTTACTTGGGGTTTTAGGTATGGGAGGGGGAGCATATGGCCTTGCTGGTCGGAGCTTTCCCACCAGCCTGTATCTCTTTGCGGGAGGAGATAGTCCAGGTGCTTGTCCTTGACGGTGTTTGTCTCCATAGAGGGTTCTGGAGCCAGGAAGCCAGAGAGTAAGCAGGGAATGAGTGTTTTAGTTTTAACCCCCTATATGCTGGGTTTAATGTGGTGAAACAGATATCAGGGTCAGTATCATCGTGTCTGACATCATGTGTAAGACTCCCACTGGCGTTTATGACTTCATGTGTTACATTCCCTCTGGTGTGTCAGACTTTGTGTGTAACAAGTGCTGTCTCTGACTTTGTGTGTACCACTCCTCATGGCATCTCTGAGTCCTTGTGTCACACTCAGCATGACCTCTCTGACTTTGCGTTTCACACTCCCCCTCTCATCTCTGAGTTTGTCTGTAACACTCCCCCAGGTCTCATTGTTTTCATGCATAGCACACGCCCATTGCATCTCTAACTTTTTGTGTCACATTCCTTCTGTCATCTCTGAATTCATCTGTCTAAAAGCCCCTGGTGTCTTGGACGTCATGTGTAACACTCCCCTTCACTTATCTGACTTTGTGTGTCACAATACCCCTAATTTCGTGAGTCACACTCTACCTTGTGTGTCTGTGTGTAACACTCCATTTGGCATCTCCGACTTTGTACGTAGCACTCCCTTGTCATCTAGGTCTCCTTGTGTAACACTTCACGATGGTGTCTCTGAGTTTGTCAACCTCACGATGACATCTCTAATGTTGTGTGTAATACTCCACGTGTCATCTCTGACTTCTTGTGTATCCCTCCCCCAGCATCTCTGACTTTGTGTGTCACACTTCCCATGATATTTATGACTTTGTGGGTAAAACTGCATGTGGTGTCTCTGACTTCCTGTGTAGCACACCAACACGGTGTCTCTGAATTCCTTAGTAATACTCTCTGGGTGTCTGTGAATTTGTGCATGAAACTTGCCCTGGCATCAGTGACTTTTTGTGTAACACTCCCCATGGCGTTTCTGACTTCATGTGTCACACTTCACATGGCCTCTCTGACTTCGTGTGTAACACTCTCACTGGAGTCTCTGACTACATTTGTAGCACAGCCCATGGTGTCTCTGACTTCTTGTCTAACACTCCATGTGCCATCTCTGACTTCGTGTGTCACAATCCCCATTGCATCTCTGCCTCCGTGTTTCACAGTCACTGTCATCTTTGACTCCATGTATAACACTATCCTTGGTCTCTCTGACTTCATGTGTAACACACCAGTAGTGTGTTTCACTTCATGCATAATACTCTCCTGTGGTGTCTTTCACTTTGTGAGTCACATTCTTCCTCAGGTCACTGACTGTGTGTCATACTCCACCTGTGGTCTCTGACATCGTGTGTCACACACCACCTGTCATCTATGACTCCATTTGTTACTCTTTGATTTCTTTGACTTCATTTGTAACACTCTTTCTGAATGGGTGACTTCATTTGTCACACATGCCCTGTCATCTCTGAGTCCGTGTGTAATATTTCCTGTGGCATCTCTAACTTCGTGTGTCCCACTCCACCTGTTGTCTTTGATTTTGTGTGTCACAGTCCCCGTTACATCACTGACATCCTGCGTAACACACCTCTTGGTGTTTTTTACTTCATGTGTAAAATTTCCATATGTTTCCTCAGGCTGAGGGTGTAACAGTGTCACTCTTGACTCTGACTTCGTGTGACACTCTCTCACTGGTATGTGTGACTTTGTGCATCACACTCCCCCTGGGTTCTCTAAATCGTTTGTAACACACCCACTGTCATCTTTGAGTTTGTGTGTAATGCTCCATGTGGCCTCTCTGGCTTCATGTGTAACCCTTGCACTTGCCTCTGTGACTTCATGTGTAACAATCCATGTGGCCTCTATGACTTGGTGTGTCACACTCCCCACATTGTCTTGTCTCATGTGTTACTTTCCCCATGGTTTCTTGGACTTAATGTATCACACTTTCCCTGATGTCTTTGACTTCATTTGTAACACTCCCCCGGCATCTCAGAATTCATGTCTAACAGTCTGGTTAGCCTCTCTGACTTTGTGGTTCACACTCCAGATGGTGTCACTGACTTTGTGCATCACAGTGCTCCTTGTGCCTCTGACTTCTTGTGTCACACTTCCCCTGTTCTCTCAGAAATCATGTGTAACACTCTACGTTATATCTCTGCCTTTGTATGTCACGATCTGCCTGTTGTCTCAGAGTGCGCGTGTCACACTCACTATGGCATCTCTGATTTTCTTTATAAAACTCCCCCTATTGTCTGTGACTTCATGTGTCACACTGCAACTTGGGTCTCTGACTTGATGTGTAGCACACCATGTGACATCTCTTACTTTGTGTGTAACATATTCCCTGGTGTCTCTGACATCCTGTGTAACACTACCCCTTGTGTTACTGACTTTGTGTGTCACACTCCCCTTAGCATCTCAGACTTCTCATATCAGTTTCCTGATTGTGTCTCTGGATTCCTGTGTAACACTACTCCTGTCATCTCTGACTTCATGTGTAACAATCTACATCACTTCTCAGACTTCATGTTCCACTTTCCACTGGCCACTTTGACTTCCTGTGTCACAATCCCCTTGGTGTCTGTGACTTTGTTTGTCACACTACCCCTTCCTCTCTGACTTGGTGTGTAACAGTTCCCTGTTGTCGTTGACTTCCTGTGTAACACTCTCCCTTGAGGACTCTGAGTTTGTAACACTCACCCTGCGATCTCCATATTCATATGTTACACTCTCCATGGCATCTCTGATTTCATGAGTCACACTCCACTTGTCGTCTCCAAATTTGTGTGTCATACACCCCCTAGCATTTCTGACTTCGTGAATAAGACTCCACATTGTGTCTCTGACTTCGTGTGTCACATGCCAACTGTCACCTCTGACTTCATGTGTCAGAGTCCTCATGTGTCTCTTACTTCGTAACACTCTCCCTGGTATCTCCTATTTCATTTGTGACACTACCTGGCACGTCTATGAAGTCATGTGAAACACTCCTCTTGGTGCTTCTTACTTTGTGTGTAACACACTCCCTGGTGTCTCTGACTTCCTGTGTAACAGTACCCCTGGTGTTTCTTACTTTGTGTCACACTCTGCCTGGCTTCCCTGACATCGTGTATCACAGTACCCCTGTCTTCCCTGACTTGCTGCATAAAACTCCCCCTCATATCATTGTTTTTGTGCATAACACACCCCCATGGCAGCTCTAACTTCGTGTGTCACACTCTGTCCTCTCTGAAATTGTGCATCACTAACCCCCTACTGTCATTGACTTCATGTGTAAAACTCTCCCTCACGTCTCTGAATTCATGCATCACAATCTCCCTTTCTCTTCAGACTTTGTGTGTCACATTCAATTTGGTGCCTCTGTGCGTAAGACTCCCCATGGCATCTCTGGCTTTGTGAGTAACAGATCCCATCATCTCTGACTCCATGTGTAACACTTCCCCATTTTGTCTCTGATAGTACGCATCACACTTCCTGTGGATTCTCTCACATTGTGTGTAACACTCCACCTGTCTTCTTCGACTTCCTGTATTGCTCTCCCACTGGCATCTCTGACTTCACGTGTCACACTCCCCAAGTCATCTATGACTTCGTGTGTCACACTCCCCAAGTCATCTATGACATCATGGGTAACACTATATGTGGTGTCTCTGACTTTGTGTGTTACACACACCTGTGGCATCTCTGAATTCTTGTGTAACACTCACAGGGGTGTCAGTGAGTTCCCAACAATTCCTTTGGCATCAGTGACCTAATGTGTAATACTTCCAATGGCATCTCATTCTTCATGTTTTAGTCCCTGTGGTGACTGTGACTTCGTGTATAACACTCCCCCTGGCATCTCTGAATTCATGGATAATGACCCTCATGACATTTCTGCCTTTGTGTGTAACGCATGCCATGATTTCTCTGAATTCAATTGTAACATACCCTGTGTGTCTCTGACTTCATGTGTAACACTCGCCCTGGTGTCTCTTCTTCATTTGTAACACTTCCCCGTAGTCTCTGGGTTCATTTGTAACACTGCACCTCTTGGCATTGACATCATTCCTAACACTCTCCCTGGCATTTCTCACTTCATGTCACAACCCCTCTGGCATCTCTGACTTCATGTGTCTCAATAGTTCTGGCATCTCTGACTTTGTGGGTCACACATGGCCTCTGATCTCTAACTTTGTGTGTCTCACTTTCCATGGCATCTTTATTTCCTGTGTAACACCCCCTGGTGTCTCTGACTTCCTATGTAACACTCACACTGGTGTCCTTGACTTTGTGTGTCACAGTCCTCATGGATTCTCTAACATTGTGTGTAACACTCCACATGCCCTCCCTGTCTTCTTGCGTAACACTCCCTCTGGCATCTCTGGCTTTGTGTTTAATAATCCTCATGGTGCTTCTGACTTCATGTGGCACTCTCCAAACATCACCTCTGACATCGTGTGCCACACCAGAGAGAGTGTTTCACCCAAATCAGAGGCACCACATAGAGTATTACACACAAATTCTGGCCCAACACAGTGGAATGTTACAAACGAAGGAAGAAATGCCACATGGAATGTTACACATGATGTCAGAGACAGGAGGGGTATTGTTTAACACAGAGTCTGAAATACCATGTGGTTTGTTACAAATTCTGCAATGCCAGGGGATGTTTGATACAAGATGTCAGAGACACTAGGGGGATTTTGACACACTAAATCAGAGACCCAAGGTGCAGTGTGACACACAAAGTCAGAAACAGCAGAGTGAGTGATTCATGGAGTCTGAGAAACAAGGGGGAATGTGACACATGAAGTCACTGACATCATCAAGTGTGTTACACACAAAGTCAGAGATGAGGGGGGTACTGTGATAAACAAAGTCAGGGATGCTAGTCTGAGTGTGTCAAATGAGGTTAGAGATGACATGGAGTGTTACTCACAAAATATGAGAAGCCAGGAGCCATGTGACAGCAGTCAGAAAGACCAGGGTTAGTATTACAAAGCCAGTCAGAGACACCAGGGAATGTGTTACACATGAAGTCAGAGATGATACCTGGAGTGTGATGCACAAATTCAGAGACACCAGAAGAATTCAGAGGTACCACAGTGACTGGTATCCTCAAAGTCTGAAACACCTCAGTGATTGTTACACAATTGGACAGAGATGTCAAGCAGAGTGTGACACACGAAGTCAGAGAGGCCACTCAAATTCAGAAACCACCAGTGGGAGAATTACAAATGAAGCTAGAGAAGCCGGGGGAGTGTGACACATGAAGTGAGAGGTGAGAGAGTGAGTGTTAAACACAAAATCAGAGATGAAGGGTGATTGTTTCAAAGTCAAAGAAACCGGTGTAGAGTGAAACATGAAGTCAGAGACAAGGGGGAGTATTACATATGAAATCAGAGATGCCACAGTGAATGTTACACACGAAGTCAGAGGCATCACAAGATGTGTTACACATGAAGTCAGAGACTCCACAGGGAGTTTTACACATCAAGTCAGAAACACTGTGTGTAGTGTTACTCACGAAGTCAGAGAAGCCAGGGGGTGAGTGTTATGCATGAATTTAAAGACGCTTTTGGGGAATGCTACTCAGTAAGAGATGCCATCTTGGAGTGTTATGCACAAGATCAGAGAATGCAGGGGGAATGTTACACAAGAAATCAGACATGCCAGGAGGAGACTTAAGCACTAAATCAGAGATGACAGAGTGGGGTGTTACTTAAGAAGTCAGAGACACAAGGGGGAGTGTTACACACACACTCAGAGATGCCAGAGGGAGTGTTAGATGGATGAAGTCAGAGACAACAGGCGAATATTATGCACAAAATCAAAGAAGCCATGGGACCTGTTACGGTGAAGACAGAGATGCCAGTTGTGTTAAGTATGAAGTCACAGACCACATGGGGAGTGTTCCAAATGAAGTCGCAGATGAAAAGGGGAGTGTTACCCACAAAATCAAGGACAACAGGAGGAGTGTGACAAAATAAGTCAGATGTCAATGGGAGCGTTACACACAGTCAGAGAAACCACTGGGGAATGTTAAACATGAAGTCAGAGACACCAAGGGGAGTGTTACACACGACGTCAGAAAAATCAAAGAGACTGTTACAAATGAACTTAGAGATGTCAGGGGTCTATGACCCACAAAGTCAAAGATGCCATGGGCAGTATGACGCATGATGTCAGACAGGCCACTGGAGTGTTACACAAGATGTCAGAGAAGCCAGAAGGATTGTAACACACAAAGTCAGAGACACAAGGGGGAATGTTACTCATGAAGTCAGAGTCACCAGGTGAAGAGTGACACACGAACCTAAATGGACCACTGGGAGAGTGACAAATCAAGTCAGGGATGACTGGGGGAGTTTGACACACGAAGTCACAGAGACCAGTGGGAGCATTACACACAAAGTCAGAGACACCATGGGGGAGTGTTACAGGCAAAGTCAAGAACAGCAGAGAGAGTGTTATGTAAAAAGACAGAGACAAGAGGGGAGGTGTGAAACATGAAGTCAGAAATGCCATGTGCATCTGTTAGACATGAAGTAAATGACATTAGGGTGAATGTTACAATGAAGTCAAAGGCAAAAGGAGGAGTGTGACAAACGAAGTGAGACATTATATGTGCAGTGTTGCACATGAAGTCAGAGATGACAGGGGAATTGTGACACAAGACTTCAGAGAACCCAGTGTCACTGGGAAACACAAAGTTAGAGAGGCCAGGGGGACTGTTACGCAAGAAGTCAAAGAGGCAATGTGGAGTGTTAAACACAATGTTAGAGACACCATGGGAACTGTGACACAGAGGCAAAGACTCCAGGGGGAGTGTGATACATGAAGTCAGGGATGCCAGGTAGAGTGTGACACACAAATTCAGACACAGCACATGAATTGTTATACACAAAGTAAAAGATCCAGGGGAGTGTGACACATGAAGTCAGAGGCACCACGAGGTGTTTTACACGCAAAGTCAGAGAAGGCATGATGAATGCTACACACATCATCAGGATGACAGTGGTGTTTTATACAGGAAGTCAGAAATGCCGGGGAGGTGATACACACTAAGTATAGATGACAGCAGGAGTGTGAAATATGAACTGAGAAACACAAGGGGGAGTGCGTCACCTGAAGTCAGAGATGCTACCTGGTGTGTTACACATGAAATCAGATATGACTTGGGGAGTGTGATACAACAACTCAGACACCAGGTGGAGAGAGAAACACGAAGTCAAAGATGCCACCGTGATTGCTAGTCAAAGATTCTGAGATGCAAGGTGTAGTGTGACAAATGAAGTCAAAGATACCAGTGGGAGAGTGACACCTGAATCAAAGATGATGGGGTTATTGTGCCACACAGAAATGACTGAGGGAGTGTTACAAAGTTTTGTTGCCTGGGGCACTGTTACATAGGAATTCAGACACACCACTTGGGAGTGTTGCACACAAAGGCAGAAACATCACGTGGAATGTTACATATGAAGTCAGAGACACCAGGGGTTGCACACCCAGTCAGTTGCACCATGTGTGGTGTTACACAGGAAGCCATAGACACCAGGGGGAGTCTTACAAATGAAATTAGGGATGCCATGGTGACAGTTACACATGCAGTCCAAGATGTCAGGCAGGTGTGGCACATGAAGACAGAGACACAATGTGGAGTTTAACACAAGAAGTCCAAGAAACCAAGGAGAGTGAGACACCTGATGTCAGAGACGCCAGTGGGAAGTGTTATGCAAGATGTCAGATATGATAGCAGGAATGTTACACGGGACTTCTGTGATGCCTGAAGAAGTGTTATGCATGAATCCTGAGACACCATGGTAGTGTGTTACACACAAGTCAGAGCTCACAGCTAGTTTCAGAAGAAGTCACAGACTACAGGGGGAGTGTTACCCATGAATCAGAGACATCAGGGTGAGTGTTACATAGAAAGTCAGAATCCATGGCACGTGTGACACAAGAAAATGGAGATGACATGTAGAGTGTGACACTCAAAGTCAGAGACACATCAGGGAATGTTACACATGATTTCAGAGATGCCAGTAGGTGTGTTATATGCAAGGTTGGAGAGGCCAGCTGGAGTATTACACATGAAACAAGAGACACAGACAGGAGGGGGATGATTATGTGTGAAGTAGGATATGACAGGGGGAGTGTGAAACACCAAGTCACAACCACCATGAGGAGTATGATACACAGAGACCACAGCTGAAGTTTGAAACATGATCTCAGAGACTCCTGGGGGTGTGTGACAAAGGAATTCCAAGACACCAGGGGGAGTGTGACACAGGAAGTCAGAAATTCCATGGGGGAGTGTGACACACGAAGTCAGAGACTGTAGGGAATGTGTGACTCAAATTCAGACATAAGAATGGGGAGTGTTATGCCCAAAGTCAGAGATATCAGAGTGAGTTTTAAACATGAAGTTAGAGACGCCGTACGGAGTGTTATACACAAAGTTTGAGATGTCATTGGGAGTGTTGCACACAAAGTTATAGATTCCAGTGTGAGTGTGACACATGGAATCAGAGGCACCACAGTGTGTGTGTCACAGAGTCAAAGGTAGTATGGGTTGTGTTACACATGAAGTCACAGTCGCCATGGGGAGTGTGATACACAAAGTCAGAGATGCAAGGCTGAATGTAACACATGAAGTCAGAGACACCAGGGGTATTGTGACACATGAAGTCAGAGACAACATCTGGAGTATTACACAAGATTTCTGAGAAGCCACTGGGCAGTGTTACACACGAAGGAAGAAATACCACATGAAGTGTTACACATGCAGTCAGGGATGCCATGGGGATTGTGACAAAAGAAGTCTGAGTCACCAGGGGAAGCATTACACTGTAAGAGATGCAACCATGAGAGTTACACACAAAGTCAGAGACACCAGGGGGTGTGTGACACATGAAATCAGAGCTGCCAGGGTGAGTGTTACACAAGAAGTCTGAGAGGCCATGGGAGAGTGTTAGACTCAGAGTCAGAAACGTCACATGGAGAGTTACACACGTAGTCAGAGACTCCAGAGGGACTGAGACACACGAAGTCAGAGAGGCCACATGGAGTGATACACACGATGTCGCACACACCAGGAAGATTGTTACAGCCGAAATCTGAGATGACACTGGGAATGTTACACACAGTCTGAGACATCAAGGGGAGTGTGACAAAGTCAAAAACCCAAGGTGTAGTGTTACACAGGAAGTCATAGGCAACAGGGAGTGTGTTACACATGAAGTGAGAGAAGCCATGGGGAGTGTGAAACAGGAAATCAGAGATGCCAGGGGAAGCATTGCACACAAAGTCAGAGGCAAGATGGGAAGTGTTACACACAAAGTCAGTGATCCCAGTGGGAGCATGACTCACAAATTTAGACATAGAGGTATATTGTGACACATGAAATCCCAGATGTCATGGTGAGTGTTATACACTACGTCAAAGATGCCAGGGAGTGTGTGACACACAAAGTCATAGATGACACAGGGAGTGTTGCAAAGTCAGAGACAACAGTGGGAGTGTGACAGATGCAGTCAGACATGACAGCACAACTGTTACACTTGAAGTCATAGATGCCATGAGAATTTTACACACAAATTCAGAGATGCCAGTAAGAGTGTTACACACAAATTTATAGACAGCAGGAGCAAGGTGACACACGATTTCACAGACAGAAGGGGAAGAGTGACACACGAATTCTGAAATGGCAACATATGTGTTAAACATGAAGTCAGAAACATCAGGGGGACTGTGACACAGGAAGTCAGGGACACCAGGTGGACTGTGACACATGATGTCTGAAATGCCAGGGCAAGTGTGACACACAAAGTCAGAAACACAAGTGGTATTGTTACAAAGGAATTCAGATACACCACTGTGTGTATGATACAAGAAGTCAGAGATGTAACAGCAAGTGTGACACATGAAATCAAAGAAATCAGGGGAAGAGTGACACACAAAGTCAGAGGTGAGACAGGTAGGGTTACAAACAAAATCAGAGACTCTAGTGGTAGTGTGAAACGGGAAGTTAGAGATGCCATGTGAATTGTGAAATGAAGTCAGAGATGCCACTGTGAGTATTACACATGATGTCAAAGATGCCACGTGGAGTGTTGCACAGGAAGCCAGACACATTGTGGAGAGTTGCACATGAAATCAGGGATGCAAAGGAGAGTGTGACACATGTAGTCACAAATGACAGGTGGAGTGAGACACAATTATTCAGAAACGACAAGAGGAGTGTTACAAACTAAGAGATGTCAGGGTGAGTCTTACTCATGATGTCAGTGATGACAGGGGGAAGTATAATGCAGGAAGTCAAAGACACCAGGGGGAGTGTTACACATGAAGTCAGAAACAATAGTGGGAGTGTGACACTGGAAATTAGAGACACCAAAGGAAGAGTTACAGATGAAATCATAGATGCCACTGAGTAGTGTTACATGCAGTCCAAACCAGGTATAGTGTTAAACACGAAGTCAGAGACATGTTTAATGTTAGGAATGAAGTCAGATATGCCACTGGATGTATGAAAGACGAAGTGAGAGATGACATGTGAATTGTGACACATGAAGTCAGAGACAACTGGGAGACTGTAACACAAAAATTCAGAGACTCCATGGAAAGTGTTACACTCGAAGTCAGAGACACCATTGGGAAGTATTATGCATGAAGTCAAAGACATGAAGCAGAGAGTTACAAACGAAGTCAGAGAGACAAGGGAGCATGTTACACATGAAGTAAGAAACACCACAGTGAGAGGTACATATGAGGTAAGCAACAACGCTAGGAGTGTAACACATGGTCCAGGAGACGCCAGGGAGAGTGTGAGACATGAAGTCAGAGAAGCAAGGGTGAGTGTTACAAATTCAGAGATGATAACGGGGAATATTAGGCACAAGGTCAGAGATGCCATGGCGAGTTTAACACATGAATTCAGAGACACCATGGGGAGAGTTACACACAAAGTCAAAGATGTCATGGGCGGGTGTTATGCATGAAGTCAAAGACAACTGAGGGAGTGATACACATAAAGTCAGAGACCACAGGTGGAGTTTGATACACGAACTCAGATACAACAGAGTGTTACACACGAAGTCAGAGACAACAGGGAGACAGTTACACACGAAGTCAGAGACATTACAGGGAGTATTACACACAGTCAAAGATGCCAGGTGGAGTGTGAAACATGAAATCAAAGATGACAGGGGAATTGTGAGATACGAAGTCAGATACATGATGGGGAGTGTAACACAGAGTCGAAGACTCCAGGTAGAGTGTGACACAAGAAATAAGAGACGGGGGATTGTGAGACGTGATATCAGAGATGGAATGGGGAGTGTTACACATGAAGCCCAAGAAGCCGAGTTGAGTGCGACACATGAACTCAGAGATGCCACAGTGGGTCTTACAAATGAAGTCAGTGACAGCAGGTGGTGTATTACACAGGAAGTCACAGACACCATGAAGAGTGTTACACACGAAGTCAGAGACACCACAAGGAGTGTGATACAAGTCAGTGATGCCAGGGGAAGTGTGACATGAAATCAGATGCACCATGGGGAGTGTTACATGGTAAGTCAGAGATGCCACAGGAAGTATGACACACAAAGATAGAGACTACAGGCAGATTGTGACACACGAAGTCAGAGACACCATGGTGAGCTTTATACTAAGGGTCAGAGATGTCAGGGTGTGTGTACCATAAGAGGCTTGAGGCCACATGGAGTGTGACACAGGAAGTCAGAGATCCCACGTGGATTGTTACACATGACATCTGAGATACCAGGCAGAGTGTGACACACAAAATCAGAGACATGAGAAATGTAACATATGATTTCTGAGGTCCAGCAGGGAAGTGTTACACATGAGAGAAGTGCCATGTGGGATGTAAAACAGAGTAAAAGACAACAGAGGGAGTGTTACACACAAAGTCAGAGATGCCACATTTAGTGTTACACAGGAAGTATGAGACGCCAGGGCACTGTGACACATGTAGTCAAAGACACCAAGGGGTGTGTTACACATGAAGATGCCACGTAGAGTGTTACACAGGAAGAGAGAGATACCACAGCAATTTTTACACACGAAGTTGTAGATGCCACAGGGAATGTCAGAGATGCCAATGGGATTCTAACAGGAAGTATGAGACGCCAGGGGACTGTGACACATGAAGTAAAAGACATCATGTGAAGTGCTGCAGATGAAGTCTGAAGCCCAGGTGGAGTGTTACACACGAAGTAGACCTGCCAGGGATATTGTGATGCATGATATTAGAGACGACCGGGGTTTTTGACACACAGATTCAGAGAAGCAACGGGGGTATGTTACACACAAATTCAGAGATGCCACATGGAGTGTTAACCACAAGCCACAGGGGGAGTGTGACACATGAAGCCAGAAATGCCAGGGGGAGTGTTGCACAAGGCCTAAGAGATGACAGGTGTAGTGTTACACACAACATCAGGGATGCCACAGAGAGTTTCACATATGAAGTCAGAGACACAATGCAGAAGTATTACGCATGGTGCCATAGACATGAGAGTGTTACACTTGAAGTCAGAGACTCCATGGGGAGTGGTACACACACAGTCAACGACACCAAGTGGACAGTGACTCATGAAATCAGAGATGACAGGGGGATTGTGAAACATGAAGTCAGAGACTAGAAGAAGAGTGCTAAACACAAAGTCAAAGACACCAGGGGGAGAGTGAAAGACGAATCAGAGATGACAATCACAGTGTGACGCATGATGAAAGTGATGCCATGGGGTGTGTGAAATATGAAGTCAGAGACAACAGGTGGGGTATGAAACACATTCAGAGATGTCACGGGTTATGTTACACAAGAAGTCAAAGATCCCAGAGAGATAATGACACATGAATCAAAGACAACATGGGACATGTGACACATGAAGTCAGAGAGGCCACATCAAGGGTTACACACAAACTCAAAGACACAGGTGGGAGTGTTAGAAAGGAAGATAGAGATGCAATTGGGAGTGTTACCCACGAAGTGAAAGACACCAGGTGGAGTGTTACAAAGTCAGAAAGACCAGAGCAAGTGTTACACCCAAAGTAAGAGATGCCAGGGTGACTGGGAAACACCAAGGCACAGACACCATGGGGAGTGTGACAGAAGAAGTCACAGATGGCATGTGGAGTGTTAGACAAGAAGTCACAGACAAAAATGTGTTTTATTATACATGGAGTCAAAGATGCCGGGGGTAGAGTTAAACACGAAGTCAGAGAGGGTATGACGACGGTTATACATGAAGTCAGAGACACCAGGGTGGGCTGTGAAACATGAAGTAAGAGATGCCTTGGGGAGTGTGACACACAAAGATGCCAGAAACAGTGTGACACCCAATGTCAGGGCCACAGGGGAATTTTTACACAAAAAGTCAAATACAACAGTGGAAGTGTGAAAGACGTAGTCACAGATGACATGGGCAGTATTCCACATGAAGTCAGCAATGACAGTGGTACTGTGACACATGAACTCAATGACGCTAGGGGGAGTGTTACACATGAAATCAGTGACAGTTGGGGGAGATTTGCACCTGAAGTCAGAGACACCACTGGGGATTTTTACACACAAAATCAGAGACGCCAGGATGAGTGTTACACAGGATGTCAGAGAGGCCAAAGATAGTGTGACACACAAAGTCAGAGATGACTGTTCATCTGTGACACTGAAATTCCGAGATTCCCCAGGGAGTGTTACACACGAAGTCGGAGATGACAGAGGGATTGTTACACATGAAGTCAGAGATGACAGGAGAAGTTCTGCACAAAGTCAGAGATGCCATGGGGAGTGTTATGTACGAAGTCAAAGATGGCAGGGGGACTGTTACAAACGATGTCAAAGATGACACTGGATAGTATTTGGCACAAAGTCAAACACACCAGGGAGAGTCTTTCAAATGATGTCAAAGACACCGGGGTAGTGTTACCCAGAAAGGCCAGTGAGACAGTTATGCACAAAGTCAGAGACAGCAGGGTGAGGGTTTCACATGAACTCAGAGATGCCAGTGAGAGTGTTACAAATGAATTTAAAGATGCCGTGGGTAGTTTGATTCAAGAAGTCAGAGACACAAGGAGGAGAGTGTCACACGAAATCAGAGACAACAGGTGGACTGTTACACACTAAACCTGAGAACCACTGGGGAGTGTGACATATGAAGTCAGAGATGTTACAAACGAAGTTAAAGAAACCACAGGTAGAGTGACAAATGAAGTCAGAGACAGCAAGTGAATTGTTATGATGTCAGTGACACCAAGGTGTGTGTTACACATGTAGTCAGAGATGCCATGGGGAATGTTAAACATGACGTCAGAGAGGAGATGAGGACTGTTACATACTAAATCAGAGCTGCCAGGTGGACTGTGAAACATGAAGTAAGAGATGACTGAATGAGTGTTACTCACGAAGTAAATTAGGCCAGGGTAAGCATCATGCATGAATTCACAGACACAAGGGAGAGTATTACTCATGAAATCAGACACACCTTGGGGGTATGTTAAATACGAAGTCAGAGACACCATGTGCAGTGTTACTCAGAGTCATAAATGACACAGGGAGGTGACACACAAAGTGAGTAACGTGACTGAGAGTTTTACACAGGAAATCAGAGACACCACAGGGGAGTGTTACACATGACTGAGGACCTGCCACCTGGAGGGTTACACACAAAGACTGAGAACCAGGGAAGTGTGACATACAAAGTCAGAAATGCCAGGGGTAGGAAGACACAGGAAGACAGAACACCAGGGCATGTGTGACAGATGAAGTCATAAATCCCACAGAGAGTGTGACACACGACTTTAGAGATGCAAGGGGCATGTGAAGCACAAAGTGAGAGATACCACGTGGAGTGTTACACAAGATCTCGAAGACACCAGGGAGAGAGTGACACACGAATTTAGAGATGACATGGAATGTGTGACAAACAAAGTCAGGAACACCACAGGGAGGGTTATACAGGAAATCAGAAACACCATGGGGGAGTGTTACACATGACTGAAGAGAAGCCACATGGACTGCTACACATGAAGTCTGAGAACCAGAGGGAGTGTGACATACGAAGTCAGAAATGCCAGGGGTAGTGTTACACAGGAAGACAGAAACACAAGGGCATGTGTGACAGAGGAATTCATAGACGCCACAGGGAGTGTCACACATGAATTACGAGACATGAGTGGTGTGCAAAGCATGAAGTCAGAGACAGCATGGGGGATGTGATACACAAATTCAGGGACACCAGGTGTAATGTGACACACGAAGTCAGATGCAGAATGTGGATTGTTATACATGAAGTCGAAGATGCCAGGCAGATTGTGACATACAATGTCACACATGCTGGGGGAGTGCAACATGAAGTCAGAGATGCAAGAGGCATTGTGACCGATGAAGTTAGAGACGCCAGGTGGAGTGTTACAGATGAAGTCAGATATGACAGGAGAAGTATTACACACGATCTCAGACACAACAGGGGGATTGTTATACATGAAGTTAGAAACACCAGGGGTAGTATGACACAGAAACTCTGTGACACCATGGTGTGTGTGACAGATGTCAGAGAAGCCACAGACAGTGAGACATGTGAAGTCAAAGACACCGTGCGAAGTGTGACACATGAAGTGGGAGGTGCATGGTGAGGGTTACACTCAAAGTCAGAGATGCCAGGGAAAGTGTGAGACACGAATTCAGAGATGTCATGGTCACTGTTATACTCGAAGTCAGAGACACCAGGGGAAGTCTGACACAGGATCAGAATGCCAGGAGCACCTTGGCCAAGTCACATATTCCTGCCAGTCACCGGGTACCACCAGACCTCCCCCTGCCAGCATCCAGCCCTCACAGGAACAGTAAATACAGTGATGTCCCGCTGATCTGAAACATGCCATCCAGCAACTCATCCCTGACACTCGGACTGTGAGTGGCTGAAGATGGGGACAAAGCCTGTCCCTAGAGACCCTCTGAGCACCAGCTCTGGCAGGCCCAACCGTCCCTTGCTCACAGTTCCGACGAGCTCAGTGGCTCGGTTTCCCAGCCCCCAGCAGGTTGAAAACAGAAAAATAAGAAGGGGGAAAGAGACTACTAGAGCCAGACATACTGAAATTAGGAGAAGTGACAGGTGAGCAGCAAGGATGGAGACAGGAAAACAATATGCTCAAACATAGGAAGTCCAAGCCCCAGAAGCACAGGCACTTGGCAGAAGGGCGAGTCGCCTGTTACAGACCTCCACAGGCTGTGCCACTGTACAGCACGAGGTTCAATAATGCCGGTTCACAGAAGTGGACCTGGGTGCTGTCGCTGCAGGAGGGCGAACTTCTGTCACTCCAACACGACTACGTGCATCTCTTATCTGAGAAACCTGTGTGACAAACCAGTGTTTTGAAAGTGGGTTGGGCTCGATGTAACCATAAGTAGCAGATGGAGAAAAGCCCAATTGCCCATCTCGGTCCAGGACGGGTCCCTGTGGAGCCCTGGGACAGTGCACGACAATGGAAAAGACCACCAGGAGATTAGATCGCTGATGGAGACCCACCACGCCTCCACTCCTGGTCATGCTACACGTGCAACTCAAGCTTGCTGGAGAATATTGACAATGTATTTTTGCCTCATGACGTTTCGGAATCATGGGGTCCCATGGCTGGAATGAAACTTGGAGGTGACCCAGTCCCCCCAACACAGGGCTGACAGTACTCTCATCACATCTGCCCACTCCAGATTGCTAATGAAGAATACACTTTCCAAATCCAATAGCTGAGTCTTCCTTCCCAAGAGTTGGAGTCTACATAAACCAGATGATTGCTAAAGGGAAAATGAACATGCAGAATGCATCACACTCCCCCAAGGCAACCTTCCAGACGGGGAAACATTAAATCTTTGTAAAAGTGGGCAGTGTGACAGGGTAGTCAGGGATGAGGGCCACAGGCTGGCAGTCTAAATCCAGACCCCAGCACCACATTTGCTGGCTGTGTGACCTTGAGCCAGTTGCTTAACCTCTCTTTCTCAGGTTTCTCATCCATAAGTGAAGGCAACCCCATCTGCCCCATAGGGCTGTTGTGTGGATTAAATTAAGAAATCCATGTAGAGGCCCTAGCACAGGAGTGGCACAGAGAGAACACTCAGGAATGCCACTGTGCTCCACAGTGCCCCTGAGGGCACAGCCAGGTCAGTCTGAAGGCACAGCCTAGCTCACACCAAGCCGCTGTGAGAAACATGCATGGCTCCCACTGCCGGCACAGCAAAGGCCACTGTCAGCTGGGAGCACAGCATGGAGCCCACCCACGGGGGCCCAAAGTCCAGTGCGGCCTCTTATGTGCTGAGCGACCTGGGAAGGGGTCCCAGCCTCGCTTTCCTCATGTGTGGAAGGAGGGGAAGTCTCCCCACCAGTCCTGCTCCAGTGGGGTGACCACAAGGACCGCAGGGATGAGCCTGGCTTCCAGCCCCCTTGCCTCCCACATGCACGCACACGTGCATGTGCTGCACTCTCCCACTTCCTGTCCTCCTTGCATGCTGCTGCCCCCACACCCACCCTGAGACTGGGAGGGTGACCCGACGGCGGAGGCAGGGAGTGGTCATGATGGGTGACAGAGGCTGGCTCTATAGCTCCGCCACTCGCCAGGCCTCGTCTCCATGTCTTATGCACGCTCCCTCATCTAACAGCTGAACAGTCCCGTGAGGCCAAAATTGTTAGTTACTGTTATCGTTGTCGTTGGGTGGCTGAGCACAGGCTCTGGGAACTGCTGCAGGATTCCAATCCCAGCTCTGCTACTTACTGGTTATTTTGTAACTTCAGTTTCCTCCTCTATAAAATGGGGCTAATAACACCACCTTCTGAGACTATTTGAAAGGACTGAAGTGTTAGTGCCCATGAAGCACTTGGAAAGGCGCCTGGCCCATGGGAATGCTCCCCACTGTTAGCTGTGCCTGGCAGTACCACCTGTATTCAGAGGAGGCCACTGAGGCTGAGAGAGGTGAGGTAACTTGCTCAGGGTTTCACAGGCAGAAGATGGTTCAGGCTGGGGACAGTGGGGGCATGACTAGAAACCCAGGCAGCCTGTGCCCTTAACCACCAAAGTCCATTGAGCAGGGCCCTTCCTGGGGCGTGGACCTAGGCAGTGTCTGAAATGACATCAGGCATGATGGGAGGGACCTACTGGACCTTTCATGCTAAGGGGTAAGGTCCTTTAGCAAGGGCTGGAGGACCAGGTCTGAAGGCCCACCGAGGCACAGCCAGCCCAGGACTGGGAGCCAGAAAGCCCCCCACCTCATTACTGTGTCTTCAGGCAGGTCCCCTGCCTTCTCTGAACATTCTCCTCTGTGAACCTGACTCCCAATCCCAAGCCACCCACCTGGGGGAGATCAAACATCACCAGAGACGGGAGGAAGGCACCTCATGGGGCTCTCTGCCTAGGTCTGGCTGACAGCCCTTTTACTTTAAGACATGGTCAACAGATAAGTATGTCAGCCAGAAAAGGCTTGGATAGGCTTCTGTGCTCCTGCAAAGGGCCTGGGGACTATCAGAATTCCTAAACCAGGCCTGTCCACTTCTGGCCCAGAGGGCAGCAGGATGGTAGGTGTCACAGAGAGCCAGGCCTAGAACCAAGAAGGCCCAGCAAGGTGAGCCCCCGCTCCACCAGTTGTTTCCCCACCCCAGCAGCCAGGCAGGGTGGTCACTGCTGAGGGGCCCCCATGAGAGACAGGCTAGGTGGGTGGGCTGCTCGCCAAGGAAAACCAAGCCCCTGCAGAGGCACCCTCTGGGAGAACAGAGACTGGATGTGCTGCAGAGAATGCCCAGTCAGTTGAGCTGCAGCAGGCCCTGCAGGCTGCTGAAGAGCCAGCCCTCCCAGCCGAGAGGCTGCAGCAGTCCCATGCTGCTGAGAGACCAGTGGACCTGGGGCTCCTGCTTGCAAGCCATCACCAGTTCTGGGATCACCCCTGTCCTGCCTCCCTCATGGGCCATTGGGGGCCCCAAATGGGACCACAGAGTGACAGTGCTTCATGCTGTACTGAGCCAGGGGCATCATGTGGGAACAGGTGCACAAGTCAAGCCTGGATTCACTTTGCTGGTTATTCATCATCTTATTGCCCACAGACGGGTGAACTGAGGCTCAGAGAGGCGACATGTCCTTCCCAAGGTCCCACGTTAGCAAAGAACAGGCGGTACAGTTGGGTCCTGTCACACCAGTCGATGAGCCTCGAGGGGCAGTGTGCTTGGGACAGGGTCACAGCTTCCTCAGGCACAGGCCGAGGTCAGGAGATGGGTGGCTGGCTGGGGCATAAGATCTGAGGGCCAGGGTCCCAGAGGTGGGACCTGAGAGACAGGCTTAGCAGAGAACACCATGTTCTGTGAGCAGCCAGTGTAAGTGTGGCTTGAAAGTCACTTTGGAATTGGGGAGCACCAGAGCCTGAAGGGCAGTGAAGGTCAGCCAGTGCGCAGGGCTCCAGGGGAGCTCCACCTGGTCCCTCTGGGCCTCCTGGGGGACTTTTGGGGTCTCTGGGACTCCCGCTCCCTCAGCCACTCAACGTCCTTCTGACTGGCTTACATAAAGGGGTTTGCAGAGAGGTTTTATCTGAGCAAAAGTTTTCTTGACAAAAAAATTAAAAACTGAATAATTGTTGCCTATATAAGTGAAGCAAGTGAAGAAGACCCTGCAAGGGCTAGCGCTGCTGGGAAGGCCGTGCACAGCCAGGCCTGAGCCCTAGGACCCCACGGCCCCCAGCCACATTTTCTTTCCTGGTTTTCTCTATTCCTTTCCTGCCTCTTCCCTCTCTCTTTACAGAACACCCCTCAAGCTCAAGAAATTGGTTCTTGTTCTTTTCTTCCGGTAGTCCAGGACATGAACCGTCCTGAGGAAGGAACAGAATGCTCTCCTCCATGAGCAGCTGGAAGTGTGTGAGCACCCTCACCCCCAGGCTGCCCGAAGTCAGCAGGGCTCTGAGTGGAGCTGGAGGAGGCCCTCCTCGGGAGGGGGCTGGGGCTGAGGGGCGGGCACTGATGGAACAGACCGGCTTCCCTCCAGACACCTGGTATTTCTGTTTCAAAACCTGCCACGTACACGTTGTGGAAGGGGGTGTTGTCACCTCCTTGTATTTATTGACCCCGCTGGTCCCAGCCAGGTAGGGACCACACACAGGAATCACACTTCACAGAATTTGTCACTGGTTTCCTCCCTCTGTGCTTGCAACAAATGACTGGCCTTCACTGAGCCTTGCTTTCCAAATCTGCAAAATGGGGATATGCCCCTTGTCCCCCACATTTCCTGGGCTTTGACAATGGACAAAGAAGAGAGGGAGAGAATGAAGAAGAGAAGGAGGAAGAAGGCAGAGCCTTCTGGTGAAAAAATGGAAATATTCACTGTGCAGCCCTATGTGGTATCAGCTTGAGTTTTAAAGTCCAATGGGCCAGCACTTGCCACCTCAGCCAACTATGCATGATTTATGTGGCCTCAGCAGGTTGTGTAATTTCTGCCCCTCAGTGTCCTTGTTTACAAAATGGGGACAGTGACATCCTCTTCACAGGGTTCTTTGAGGTCTGAACCGGGTCACCTGGGAGAAGAAGCTGCATAGAGGACTCATGGCCACCAAGTGGTGAAGGCCTCTCCTTTCCCTTCTGGCCAGGCACCAGGTCCCCAGCATTCCCCTCCCATCACAGCTCCTTCTGCTCCAGCTATCCCCCACAAAATGAACTTCACCTGGCAGGAGGACTCAGAGAATTAAAACACGCAATCAAACAGCTTCTTGACGGGAAATGCTTCGGAAATCTTCGGCTCCAGTTACTTCTCAATCTAATTTTGTTCTCGGGTGCAGATTATGCATGAGATGTCATATCGTGCTTTGCCTGGTGCTCCACACACCAGCAGGAGGCACCTGGCATCACCTGCTGCTCATGCCTCCCCCTGCCCGTGAGTGGCATAATGAGGGCAGCCAGCAGACTCCAGAGTTCCCCTGGGCAAGAAGGCCCAGCCTGGACACCCTGGCACCCACAGGCCCCTCTTCATCCACAGTGTGGACTCCCGTGGCCATCCCACCAACCATCTCCCCACTGGCCTGGCCTCCTCCAGCATGCCCCCCCGCTGAGGGACCCTGCAGTCCTCAGCTCCCCCCTGGACCAGCTTCCCACCACTGCTGGATCAAGTGCAAACCCCTTGCTGCCCTCCATTCCTGCTGGAGCAGTGTAGGCTCCAGCCCCCACCCCAGCTTGGTCCTAAACGTCTTGCTTTTCCCCAACTCACCTCCAAGCTAAGGAAATGTTGCTGCCCTGCAAGACGAGCAGCACCAAGCTAACTCGCCTATGGCATCTCCTGTGGAATATCCTCCCCAATGGCTTGGCCCACCCTGCCCACCACAGTCATGCTCCATCCTCAGTGCTCTCAGAGCCCCTGCGCCCAGCTCCACATCCCAGTCTTGTTGAATGGCTGGGATGGCTGTCCATAGAGGACACTAGGCCGAGCCCTTCCAGGGAAGGCCTGGGTCCCAGTCCTGTTTCCCGTGTGCCACACAGTTCTTAGCACAGAACTGAGGCCAAACACGGGCTGACCAGGCCTCTCTTTCTTTCCTCAGAAAACCTCTTTCCTTCCCCAGCTGCTCCTCTTGCCCAGCTCCATGTCAGCATGGGTATTCTGTGCCCGTGGGCAGAGGAGGCTTTCTCTTTGATCCCAACAGGCCATATTTTGCATCCTGCCTATTGGAGAAAAGCCACCAGTCACAGCTCAGAAGCTCCTCAAGCTCTGGTAAAGGGGAATGCCTCCTGAGAACCCTGGGCCCCCAGGGTGGGACTGTGCCACTGGGTCCTGGCTTTTCATCCTCCCTTCTCTTTTCCCCAGGCCAGTCACTCACCCAAGTCCCTCAGATCCTGAGAAAACAGCCCAAGCCCACAGGCTCCAAGCCTAGCAGCCTCCCCTCATGGGGGCTTTCCTGGAATGAAGAACAATCATTCCCCTCTCCTTTGGTGGCTTCTGGCTTATTTGCAGATGTCCTCAGGTTTGAACATAATGCTGCCTCAAATCCTGTGGGGAGGCGTTGGCCACGGTCAATAAAGGACCCCAAGAACAAAGCCTTCCTAACTACAAAAGAAAATGGGTGCTTCTCAGCCCTCACCGTCTTGGATCTCTCTGCTCGCTCCCTAACTCTTCAAATATTTTTGACCACCTGACACCATTGAACACCCTTCTTTTGTGCTGGGAATTTTCCACCTTAAGAGTTTAGGCTTGGGGGCCAGTCTGGTGTTGTAGTGGTTAAGTTCACACGTGTTGCTTCAGTGTCCTGGAGCTCACAGCTTTGGATCCTGGGCACAGAGCTAACAGTGCTCATCAAGCCATGCTGTGGAAGCATCCCACACAAAGTAGAGGAAGATAGGCACAGATGTTAGCTCAGCAGCAATCTTCCTCAAGAAAAAAGAGGAAGATTGGCAATAGATGTTAGCTGAGGGCCAGTCTTCCTCACAGAAAAAAAAGGCTCCTCTGGGCAGAGGTCAGAAGCTGGATCTCCCAGCCTCCCTTGCAGGCACAGGCACCTTATTGGCACCACCAAGCAGACACAGGTGTGAATTGTTAACTCAAAAATCAGTGACACAAGCATCAAATCAGAAGCAGGAATCTGTGTAGTCCATCTGCTGAGGTAGACGGTCAAGTGGTGACATCTGGTGTTCAGTGACAGCAGCATGAGTTGAGCCAGTGTGCATGGGCCAAGCTGTGGTATCCGAATGGGAACAAGGCCTCTGATGCGGTTCAGGTATGGCTCACATGTGGTTTAGGTGTGGTTGAAGCGTGGTTCAGGTGTGGTTCAAGTGTGGCACATATGTGGTTCAGGCATGGCTCAGATGTGGCTCACGCATGGCTCAGTCACGGCTCAAGTGTGGCTCAGGTGTGGCTGATGGATGCTTCAGGCATATTCACAAGGTCCAGCTGTGGCTGACACAAGGTTCAGAAGTGGCTGACACGTGGTTCAGGCGTGGCCTGCACACAATTCAGGTGTGGCTTATATGTGTTTCAGGCATGTTTTGCACATGAATCAGAGGTCGCTGACGTGGTTAAGGCATGGCTCACAGTGACAGGCATGGGTGACACGTGTTTCAGGTGTGGGTGACGTGTTTCAGGAGTGACTGACACGTGGTTAAGGCATGGCTGACACGTGACTCAGGCGTGGCTCACATGTGACTAAGGGGTGGTATACACATGACTCAGGCGTGACTGGCACATGGTTCAAGCATGGCTGACACATGATTCAGGCATGCCTCCCACCGGGGTCAGGTGTAGCTGACACATGACTCAGCTGAGGCAGCCATGTGGAACAGAAGTGCCTGAGACATGATGCAGGTGTGGTTCACACATGGTTCATGCATGGCCTTCACATGGTTCGGGCATGGCTGGCACGTGGCTCAAGGCACATCTGACACATTACTCAGGCATTTCTGACGTGTGATTCAGGTATGGCACGCATTTTGTTCAGGTGTGGCTGATGCGGGTTTCAGGGTTGGCAAGTGTGTGGTTCAGTCATGGCTGGTGCATGGTCCCGGCATGGGTGTCAGGTCTTTCAGACATGGCTGACATGTGACTCAGGCATGTGCGACACATGACTCAGGAATTGGTGACGTGTGACTCAGGTGTGGTTGACGTGTGGCTCAGGAATGACTGAAATGTGACTCATACTTGGCTCAAACGTGATTCAGATGTGTCTGGCATGTGCTTCAGTTGTGGCTGACACACAACTCAGGTGTGGCTGGCACATGACTCAGCTGTGGCTGACACTTGACTGAGGCATGTCTCACACCTGGTGCAGGAGTGGCTGACATGCAGCTCATGTGTGAGTTTAGTGTGGCTGTCATGTGGCTCAGGTGTGGCTGCCATGTGGTTAAGAAGTGGATGACATGTGGTTCAAGCATGACTGGACCAAGGTCAGGAGATGCTGGCTCATTATTCAGGGTTGGTTGGCACACGGTGGGCACATGGCTCACACATGGCTCATGCAAGAGTGGCATGTGATTCCGGTGGGTGTGGCATGTGGTTGAGGCGTGGGAGGAATGCGCTGGCAAGTGATGCAGGCATGGTTTGCATGTGGTTCTGGTGTGGCTGACGTGATTCAGGTGTGTCTGACACATGTTTCAGGGGTTTGTGATGCTTCGCTCAGGCCTCAGTGACACGTGATTTCTGTGTGGCTGACACTTGGTGTGTCGCGGTTGACACATGGCTCAGGTGTGGATGACAGGTGGTTCAGACGTTGGTGATAGTTGTTTCAGGTGTGGCTGGCACGTGACCCAGGCATTCATTGCACATAATTCATGCATGGCAGACGTGTGGTCATGTGTGTGTGACATGATGTACAGGTGTGGCTCACACGTGACTCACATGTTGTTGACACTTGGCTGCCATGTACAGAGTTCTGGTTGGCATGTGGCTCACACATGGCTTAGCCATGGTTTATGTGTGGCTCACATGTGGTTCGTGTCTTGTTCAAGCATCGAAGGTGTGTGCTTCACATGTGGTTCAGATGTGTTTCAAGGGTGTCTCATCTGCAGTTCAGGTGTGGTTCAGGTGTGGCTCACACATGGCTCAGGTGTAATTCAGGTGTGGCTCAGACATGACTCATGTGTGGGTTACATATGGTTCAGGAGGGTTTCACATGTGATTCTGGTGTGGCTCACACATGCTTGAGGTGTAGCTGAGCCATGGCTCACATGTAATGCAGGCGTGTCTCAGAAATGGGTCGGGGTGGCTGCATATTATTCAGGTGTTTATCACCAATGACTCATGCATGGCTCAGGTATGGCTCATGCATGGATGGGGTGTTGCCAAGGCATGGCTTGCACATTGTTCTGGTGTGGCTGGCATGAGATTCAGGGAAGGCACGCAAGTGGTTCCAGCGTGACTGACATGTGGTTCACATGAGGCTATGTGGTTCAAGTGTGACTGGCACTTGGTTCAGGCCTGGCTGGCACATGACATACGCATGGCTGAGACATGATTCAGGTGTGGCTCACACGGGATTCAGGCGTGGCTGACACATGACTCAGATGAGGCAGCCAATGACACAGGAGTGCCTGACACGTGACATAGGTGTGGTTCACACATGGTTCATGCATGGCCTTCAGGTGGTTCAGGCGTGACTTTCACGTGGCTTATGCATGCCTGACACATTACACAGGCGTGCCTGACATGGGATTCAGGCATGACATGCATGTTGTTCGGGTGTGACTGATGCGTATTTCAGGCTTGGTAGGCCTATGGTTCAAGTGTGGCTAGTGTGTGGTTGAGGCATGGGTGATTGGTGGTTCAAGTATTGGTGACATATGGCTCAGACATAGCTGACATGTGTCTTATGTGTGAGTCCAGTGTGGCTGACGTGTGGTTCAGGTGTGGCTGGCTTGTGGTTCAGATGTGGTGGCATGTGGTTCAAGCAAGGCTGTACCAAGGTCGAGAGATGCTGGCTCGTTGTTCAGGGTCTGCTGGCACAAGGTAGGCACATGGCTCACACGTGGCTCATGTGTGACTGGCACATGGCTCCTCTGGGTCTACCATGTGGTTCAGGCGTGGCAGGAACTTGCTTCAGGCGTGGCTGTCATTTGATACAGGTGTGACTGCCACGTGGTTCTGGTTTGGCTGACATGTGTTTCAGGTGTGTCTGACACGTGTTTCAGGGGTGGGTGATTCGTGGTTTGGGCATTGGTGACACATGATTCGGGTGTGGCTGAGACATGGTTGTGGTGCCGTTGCCACATGGCTCAGGCGTGGCTGACATGTGCTTCACTTGTGGCTGACACATGGTTCAGACGTGGCTGAAAGTGGATCAGGTGTGGTCACAATGGGACTTTTGGATGGCTGAAATGTGACTCTGGATTGTCTGGCATGTGCTTCAGCCATGACTCACATGTGACTCAGGCGTGGTTGACACGTGGCTCAGGAATGACTGAAACGTGACTCATGCTTGGCTCAGATGTCATTCAGATGTGCCTGGAATGTGCTTCAGTTGTGGCTGACACTTGACTCAGGCGTGTCTCACACCTGGTGCAGGAGTGGCTGACATGCATCACATGTGTGACTCTAGTGTGGGTGACATGTGATTCAGGTGTGTGTGACACGTGTTCCAGTGGTGTGTGATGCTTCGTTCAGACCTCAGTGACACGTGATTCCTGGGTGGCTGACACTTGGTGTGTCACAGTTGACACATGGCACAGGCATGGCTGACACGTGGTTCAGATGTGGCTGGCACGTGAATCATGCATGGCTGACACACGACTCAGGCATGGCTCACACGTGACTCAGGCATTCATCACGTGTGTGTGACATGCCATACAGGTGTGGCTCCCACATGACTCACACGTTGCTGAAATGTGGCTCCCACATACTCATTCGTGGCTGGCACGTTGCTCATGCATGGCTCAGCTGTGTTTCATGTGTGGCTCCCCTGTGGTTCCTGTGTGGTTCAAGCATCGGACATGTGTGTTTCACATGTGGCTCAGATGTGGTTCAAGGCTGTCTCACATGTGGTTCATGCATGGTTCAAGTGTGGCTCACACATGGTTCAGGTGTAATTCAGGCGTGGCTAACACACGACTCATGTGGGTCACACATGGTAGAGGACACTTTCACACGTGATTTAGGCATAGCTCAGCCATGGCTCACACATGTTTCAAGCATGCCACAGAACTGGCTCACATGTGGCTGGCACATGATTCAGGCTTTTGTCATGCATGGCTCACACATGGCTCAGGTGTGGCTCATGCATGGCTATGGTGTTGCTCAGGCGTGGCTCACATGTGTTTGTGGCATGGTTGGCATGTGGTTCAGGCATGGAAGGCAAGTTGTGCCAGTGTGGCTGACACGTGCTTCAAGTGAGGCTGACACATGCTTCAAGTGAGGCTGACCTGTGGTTCAGGTATGACTGGCACTTGGTTCAGGCCTGGCTGGCACGTGACTTCGGCATGGCTGAGACGTGACTCAGGCACGGCACACACGTTATTCAGGAGTGGCCGGGACATGACACAGGTGAGGTGGCCACATGACACAGGTGTGCCTGACGCTTCACATAGGTGTGGTTCGCACATGGTTCATGCATGGCCATTGTGTGGTTCAGGGGTGGCTGGTGCATGGTTCACGCATGGGTGGCAGGTGGTTCAGGCGTGGCTGACATGTGACTCAGGCATATTTGAAACATGACTCCAGTGTGGCTAACACATGTCTCAGGCATGGCTGACACGCGACTCAGGGATTCATCGCACAGTATCCATACGTGGCAGACCTTTGCTTCACATATGGGTGACATGGTGTTCATATGTGGCTCCCACGTGACTCACGTTGCTGACACGTGGCTCCCACATACTCAGGCGTGTCTGGCATGTGGCTCACGCATGGCTCAGTCCTGTTTCACGTGTGGTTCCCATGTGCCTCATGTGTGGTTCAAGCATTGAACATGCATGCTTCACACATGGCTCACATGTGCTTCAAGTGTGTCACATGTGGTTCAGGCATGGTTCAAGGAGGCTCACACATGGTTCAGGTGTAACTCAGGTGTGGCTCACACATGACCCATGTGGAGGTCTCATATAGTTCAGGAGGGTGTCACCCGTGATTCAGGCGTGGCTCACAGGTGGTTCAGCCATGGCTCAGCCATGGCTCACACGTAGTTCAGGCGTTCCTCATACTGGTGTCAGGTGTGGCTGACACATGATTCAGGAGTTTGTCACACCTGGCTAACACATGTCTCAGGTGAGGCTCACAAATGGCTGGAGCGTTGCTCTGGCCTTGCTCACACGTGGCTCTGGCATTGTTGGCATGTGGCTCAGGCATGGCTGACACGAGACTCAGGTGTTTCTGACACGTGTCTCGGTCATGGCATGCATTTTGTTCAGGTGTGGCTAATGCGTGGTTCAGGCATGGGTGACTGGTGGTTCAGGCATGGCTGACATGTGACTCAGGCATGTGTGAAACATGCCAGGTGTTGGTGACATGTGACTCAATCGTGGCTGACATGTGGCTCAGGTGTGGCTACAACGTGACTCATGCGTCGTTCAAACGTGATTCAGGCTGCTTGTGTGGTATGTTCTTCAGCCCTGGCTCACATGTGACTCAGGCATGGCTGACGTCTGGTGCAGGAGTGGCTGGAACATGACTCATGTGTGGCTCAATTGTCATTCAGGTGTGTCTGGCATGTGATTCAGTTGTCGCTGACACTTGACCTAGGCGTGGTTGACACGTGACTCAGCTGTGGCTGACACGTGACTCAGGCATGTCTTCCACGTGGTGTAGGTGTGGCTGACTCATCACTCAGGCATGGTTCACACGTGACTTAGTTGTGCCTGACTTGTGATTCAGGCTTGGCTCACACATTGTTCAGGTGTGCCTGATGCGTGGTTCAGACATGGCTGGCATGGGGCTCAGGTGTGGCTGGTGCGAGGTTCAGCAATGGGGGACAGCGGTTCAATTGTTGGTGACACATGGCTCACACGTGGCTGACATGTGGCTTATGTGTGAGTCCAGTGTGGCTGACTTGTGGTTCAGGTGTGGCTGGCTTGTGGTTCAGATGCGGATGGCATGTGGTTCAAGCAAGGCTGTACCAAGGTCGAGAGAGGTTGGCTCGTTATTCAGGGTCCATTGGCACAAGGTAGGCACATGGCTCACATGTGGCTCCATCGTGTGCCATTAGTGCTATCAGAGTGTCGAGGTATTGGTTCCGGCATGTCTGGCAGTTGGTTCCCTCATGTCCAGTGGGTGTTTCCGGCGTGTCCAGCATGTTGATCCAGCCTTTTCCGGAAATTGATTCTGGAGTATCCTGGACCTAGTTCTGGTGTATCCAGCAGGTGATTTTGGCATGTCCGACATGTTCTGGCATATTAGTCTGGTGGTTTCAGCTTGTCTGGCAGGTGTTTGTGGCCTGTCCGGCACCTCCTTCTGGCATATTCGGCAGGTGGTTTCAGTGTTTCTGGCACCTGGTTCCGGCATATCCAACAGGTGGTTCCGAAGTTTCTGGCAGGTGGTTCCTCTGTGTCTGGCATGTGGTTCTGGTACCTTCGGAAGATGGTTCCGGCCTGTTGCTTGAGTGCTTGTGGCATGGCCGGGAGTCAGTTCTGTGTGTCAGAGTAATGGTTTCAGTGTGAGTGGTGGGTGGTTCCAGGTTGTTCTGGCATGTCCGGTGGGTGCTTCCTGTGTGTCTGGTGGGTCGTTCTGCATGTCTGTTTGGTGGTCCCAGAGTGTCCGGCGGGTGGTTCTGGCATGGATGTCAGGTTTTTCCGGGCGTCCAAGTGGCGTATCCAGAAGGTGATTCTGGCATATCTGGCAGGTGGTTCTGTAGCGTTAAGCAGGTGGTTCAGGTTTGTCCAGGAGGTGGTTCCGGCGTGTCCGGCACATGGTTCTGGCATATCTGAGAGGTGGTTCCGGCATGCCCGGCATGTGATTCTGGAGTGTCTGTCAAGTGGTTCTGGCGTATCCGGCAGGTGATTTTGCCATGTGAGTCAGGTGGTTCTGGCATGTCCTGAAGGTGTTTCCGGCGCATTCTGGACCTGATTCTCGCATCAGCGGTGGATGGTTCCAGAGTGTCCAGATGATGGTTCCAACATTTCCAGCAGTTGGTTCCAGCATGTCAGGCAGGTGGGTCACACATGTGCGGCAGCTGGTTCCAGCATTTGCCACAGATGGTTCTGGCGCATCCAGAAGGTGTTTTTGGCATGTCTGGCAGATGGTTCAGTCTTGTGCTGCAAGTGGATCCGTCGTGTGGGGCACCTGGTTCCGGCGTATGCTGTGCCTGTTTCTGGCATATCCGGCAGGTGGCTCCAGCTTGTCCGGAAGGTGGTTCCGTTCTGTGTGGCACATGGTTATGGGGTATCATGCAGGTGATTTCGCCGTGTCTGGTGGGTTGTCCAGGCACGTCCGACACCTGGTTCTGGCTTGTCTGGCAGGTAGTTTCAGCGAATCAGGCACCTGGTTGCGGCGTATCCAACATGTGGTCCTGGCATGTCTGGAAGGTGATTTGGTTGTATGCAGCACATGGTTCCAGCGTATCTGGCAAGCAATTTTGCCGTGTCCGGCAGGTGGTTCCAGCATGTCCAGCACCTGGTTCTGGCATCTCTGGCAGGTGGTTCAGTCGTGTCTGGCCCCTGGTCTTGGCATGTGCTACACCTGTTTCCAGTGTATCCCAGAGGTGGTTCTCACGAGACTGGCAGGTGGTCCAGGCATGTCCAGCAGGTGGTCCCGGCGTGTCTGGCACCTGGTTCTGGCCTGTGCTGGACCTGTTTCTGATGTATCCATCACATGGTTCCGGCATGTCCAGCACATGATTTTGGCGTATTTGGCAGGTGGCTTCAGCGTACGGGGTGCCTGGTTCCGATGTATCTGATGGTTGGTTTCATGCTGTCTGGCAGGTGGTTCCTGTGTGTTTGGCATGTGGTTCCGGTACGTCCTGAAGGTGGTTCTGGCGTGTCCGGCAGGTGGCTACTGTGTCTCCAGAACCTGATTCTGTTGTGTGCTGTTCCTGTTTTCAGAGTGTCCAAGTGTTGGTTCCTGCATGTCTGGTGGGTGATTCTGGCATATCCAGCATGTTGATCTAGGCTTTTGTGGAAATTGGTTGCGGAGTCTCCAGGACCTGGTTCCAGTGTATCCAGCAGGTTATTTTGGCATGTCCGACAGGTTGTTCTGGCGTGTTAGGCTGGTGGTTTTGGCTTGTCTGGCAGGTGTTTGTGGCATGTCCGGCACCTGGTTCTGGCATATTCAGCAGGTGGTTTGTCTGTATCAGGCACCTGCTTCCAGCATATCCAACAGGTGGTTCCGAAGTTTCTGGCAGGTGGTTCCTGTGTCTGGCATGTGGTTCTGGTACATTTGGAAGATGGTTCCGGCCTGTCTGTTGAGTGCTTGCAGCATTGCCAGGAGTCGGTTCTGGCGTGTCAGAGTGATGGTTCCAGTGTGTCCAGTGGGTGCTTCTAGGTGGTTCTGGTGTGTCCGGTGGGTGCTTCTGGTGTGTCTGGTGGGTCATTCTGCATGTCTGTGTGGTGGTTCCAGAGTGTCCGGCAGGTGTTTCTGGCATGGATGTCGGGTTCTTCTGGTGGGTATTCCAGACACACATGTGTGGCAGGTGGTTCTGGCTTTTTCCACAGATGGTTCTGGCGTTTTCCACAGATGGTTCTGGCATTTTCCACAGATGGTTCTGGCACAGATCCAGAAGGGGGTTTTGGCATGTCCGGCAGATGGTTCAGTCTTGTCCAGCAGGTGGATCAGTTGTGTGGGGCACCTGGTTCCGGAGTGTGCTGTGCCTGTGTCTGGCGTATCCAGCAGGTGGCTCTGGCATGTCTGGCAGGTAGTTCCGTTCTGTGTGGCACATGGTTATGGGGTATAATGCAGGTGATTTTGCCATGTCCTGAGGGTTGAACAGGCATGTCCGACACCTGGTTCTGGCTTGTCTGGCAGATGTGTCAGTCCTGTCTGGCACCTGGTCTTGGCGTGTGCTACACCTGTTTCCAGTGTATCCGGGAGGTGGTTCTCACAAGACTGACAGATGGTCCAGGCTTGTCCAGCAGGTGGTCCTGGCATGTCGGAACCTGGTTCTGGCCTCTGTGGGACCTGTTTCTGATGTATCTGTCACATGGTTCTGGCGTGTCCAGCACATGGTTCTGGCAATTTGGCAGGTGGCTTCAGCGTACTGGGTGCCTTGTTCCGGCGTATCTGACAGTTGGTTCCATGGTGTCTGGCAGGTGGTTCCTGTGTGTTTGGCATGTGGTTCTGCTATGTCCTGAAGGTGGTTCCAGCATGTCCGGCAGGTGGCTACCGTGCGTCCGAGATGTGGTTCCAGCATGTCCGGCAGGTGGCTACTGTGCGTCCGAGATGTGATTCCATCATGTGCAGTTGGTGCTTTCAGAGTGTTCAGGTGTTTGCTCCGATGTGTCTGGCTGTTCATTCCTGCATGTCCGGTGGTTGAGTCCAGTGTTTCCAGCAGCTTGTTCTGGACTTTTCTGGGAATTGGTTCTGGCATATCAGGACCTGGTTCTGGTGTATCTGGCAGGTGATTTTGGCATTTCTGGCAGGTTGTTTCAGCGTGTTTGCCTGGTGGTTCTGGCTTTATGACAGGTGTTTGTGGGGTGTCTGACACCTCATTCTGATGTATTTGGGAGGTGGTTTCAGTGTATCTGGCATCTGATTGAAGCATATCCAACAGGTGTTTCCAATGTGTCTGGCATGTGGTTCTGCTATGTTTGGAAGATAGTCTGTTGTGTGCTGCCGGCATGTCCAAGAGAAGGTTCTGCCATGTCAGAATCATTGTTCCACTGTGTCTGGCAGGTGGTTCCAGGTGGTTCAGGCATGTACTGTGGGTGCTTCTGGTGTGTCTGGTGGGTCATTCTGGCATGACTGTTTGGTGGTTAGAGTGCACTGGGTGGTTTTGGCATGTTTCTCAGAGTTTTCCACTGTCTAAGGGGCATGGTTCCTTCGTATAAGTCAGGTGAGTTCTTTCTCAGCTTCCTAAAGAGCTGGAAGCAAGATGGTTTGCGGCTTGTCCCACCTAGAGAAATGGAGACAGTGCTTTGTGCCTTCAACCACTAGAGTGAGGTAGGGCATGGCTGAGAGCAAAGGAGCCTTTCTGACATATGTGCTTTCTGACACTTTCTACGGAAGAGCAGAACGGCAGTTGGTTAAAAGCCTATTGTCTCTCTCTTCCTAAGCATGTGGAAGAACAATCATCCAGCCCACATCCCCATTCCTTAAGGGGAAAATGTGGGCATTTCGTCAGAGATGAGTTGGCAAGGTGGAAATGTGGCAGAAGCAGAAGTTCAAAATCGGCGAGTTAAGGGCTGAAAAGAAACGGCCTTCAGCTGCCTTTGTATGAGATGTTCCCTAGACTCTGTAAGAGCACTGTGGAAAGCGAGATCTTTCTCAACTTACTAAAGAGCTGGAAGCAAGACAGTTTGTGGCTTGTCACCCCTTGAGTGGTGGAGCCAGAGTCAGTGCCTTGGGCCTTCCACCTCTAGAGCAATGGAGGGCATGGCCGAGGGCAAAGGGGCCTTTCTGACATGGGTGCTTTCTGACACTCTCTCCACCAGTGCACAATGGGGGTTTGTAAAAAACCTATTGTCTGTCTCCTCCTAAGCATGTGGAAGCACAATCATCTGGGCCAGGTCCCTGTTGCTTAAGGGGACATGTAGCCATTTCGTCTGAGCTGGGTTCGCAAGGTGGAAATGTGGTAGAAGCAGAAGTTCAAAATCGGTGAGTTAAGAGCTGAAAGGAAATGGCGTCCTGCTGCCTTTGTATGAGATGTTCCCAGGATGCTGTAAGATCACTGTGGAAAGCGAGTTCTTTCTCAGCTTCCCAAAGACCTGGAAGAAAGATGGTTTGTGGCTTGTCTCCCCTTGAATGGTGGAGCCAGAGCCAGTGCCTTGTGCCTTCCACCTCTAGAGCAATGGAGGTCATGGCTGAGAGCAAAGGGGCCTTTCTGACATAGGTGCTTTCTGACACTCTCTCCGCCAGTGCACAATGGTGGTTGGCAAAAAGCCTATTGTCTGTCTCCTCCTAAGCATGTGGAACCACAATCATTTGGGCCTCAGCCCAGTTGCTTAAGGGGAAGATGCAGGCATTTTGCCCGAGCCAGGTTGGCAAGGTGGAATTGCAGCAGAAGCAGAAGTTCTAAAGTGGTGAGTTAAGGGATGGGAAGAAATGGCATTTGAGCTGCCTTTGCATGAGAGATTCCTGGTATGCTGTAACAACACTGTGGAAAGCGAGGTCTTTCTCAGCTTCCTAAAGAGTTGGAAGCAAGACAGTTTATGGCTTGTCTCCCATTGAAGGATGGAGGCAGTGCTTTGTGCCTTCCACCTCTAGAGCAATTTAGAGCATGGCTGAGAGCAAAAAGGCCTTTCTTCCACAGGTGCTTTCTGACACTTCACCAGTGCACAAGAGCAGTTGCTTAAAATCCTATTGTCTCTCTCCTGCTAAGCATGTGGAAGCACAATCATCCTGGCCTCATCCCCATTGCTTAAGGGGAAGATGTAGGCATTTCGTCTGAGCTAGGTTGGCAAGGTGGAAATGTGGCAGAAGCAGAAGTTCAAATTCGGCGAGTTAAGGGCTGAAAAGAAACAGCCTTCAGCTGCCTTTGTATGAGGTGTTGCCAGGACGCTGTAAGAGCACTGTGGAAAGAGAGTTCTTTCTCAGCTTCCTAAAGAGATGGAAGCAAGATGGTCCATGGCTTGTCTCCCCTTTAGGGGTGGAGCCAGTGCCTTGTGCCTTCCAACTCTGAAGCAATGGAGGGCACGGCTGAGAGCAAAGGGGCCTTTCTGACACTCTCTCCACCAGTGCACAATGGTGGTTGGTAAAAAGCCTATTGTCTGTCTCCTCCTAAGCATGTGGAAGCACAATCATTCAGTCCTCAACCCTGTTGCTTAAGGACAAGATGTAGGCATTTCGTCTTTGCCAGGTGGCAAGATGCAAATGTCCAAGAAGCAGAAGTTCTAAAGCAATGAATTAAGGGCTCTAAAGAAACAGAAGCATTGCAGCTTCCTTTGTATGAGATGTTCCCAGTATGCTTTAAGAGCACTTTGGAAAGCGAGTTCTTTCTCAGATTCCTAAAGAGCTGGAAGAAAGATGGATTGTGGCTCATCTCCCCTTGAGGGATGGAGGCATTGTTTTGTTCCTTCCATCTCTAGAACAACGTCAGACACAGCTGAGAGCAAACTTGGCCTGTCTTACATAGGTGCTTTCTGACACTCTCTCCACCAGTGTACAAAGGCAGTAGGATCGGTTGCTGGTACGCTGTAATAGCACTGTGGAAAGCAAGTTCTTTATTAACTTCAAAAGATCAGTTGATTTAAATCCTATAGTCTATCTCCTCCTAAGCATGTGGAAGCACAATCATTCATGCCTTAGCTGAATGATTCAGGCAGGACATGTGTGACCCACATGCCTGACACACTGGAACCAACTGTTGGACACTTTGAAACCATCATCTGGACACTGTGGAAACAGGAGAATAAGGTCCAGTAGGAGCCAGAAGCACCTGCAGGACACGCAAGAACCACTTCACTCACATGCCAAAATCACCTGCTGGATATGCCAGAAACACTTCACAGACACTCCAGAATCACATGCGGGGCAAGCCGGAACCAGCTCTCAGATATGCCAGAACCAAGTGCTGGACATGCCAGAACCACCTCCCAGACAGACCTGAACCATCTGTTAGACACGCCTGAACCACCTGCTAGACAGACCAGAACCACAGGCTGGACACGCCTGAACCACCTGCCAAACACGCCGGAGCCACCTGCTTGATTCCCCAGAACCACCTGCCGGACACGCCAAAACCACTTGCTGGATATGTGGGAACCCTGCCATTTGGACGACGGAAAAGCCTGACATCCATGCTGGAACCAAGCGCCAGAAACTCTGGAACCACCAAACAGACATGCAGAATGACACACAAGACACACCGGAAGCACCCACTGGACACGCCAGAACCACCTGTAACCACCCACCGGACACAATAGAACCATCACTCTGACATGCCAGAACTGACTCCCGGCCATGCTGCAAGCACTCAATGGACAGGAAGAAACCATCTTCCGAACGTACCAGAACCACATGCCAGACACACCTGAACCACCTGCTGAGCACTCTGGAACCACCTGCTCGACTCACCAGAACCACCTGCCGGACACACCAAAATCACCTGCCGGCTACACCGGAACCACTTGGCGGACACTCCAGAATCACATGCCGAGCATGCCGGAACCACCTCCTGGACAGACTGCAACCACCTGCCGGACGCACCTGAACCACCTGCAGAGCACGACAGAACCAGCTGCTCAACTTGCAGGAACCACCTATGGGAAAACTCACATAGAAAGGAAGGTCAAATGGCATTTCTTCCCAGCCCTTAACTCGCCACTTCAGAACTTCTGCTTCTGCCACAATTCCACCTTGCCAACTCGGCTCAGATGAAATGCCTACATCTTCCCCTGAAGCAACTGGGCTGAGTCCCAAAGGATTGAGCGTCCACCTGAATAGGAGGAGATAGACAATACCCTTTTTACAAACCACCGTTGCACACTGGTAGAGAGAGTTTTGGAAAGCACCTATGTCAGAAAGGCCCCTTTGCTCTCAGCCGTGCCCTCCATTGCTCTAGAGGTGGAAGGCACAAAGCACTGCCTCCATCCTTCAATGGGAAACAAGCCATAAACTGTCATGCTTCCAGCTCTTTAGGAAGCTGACAAACAACTCGCTTTCCACAGTGCTGTTACAGCATATGGGGAAACTCTCATACAAAGGCAGCTCAAATGCCATTTCTTCCCAGCCCTTAACTCGCCACTTTAGGACTTCTGCTTCTGCCGCTATTCCACCTTGCCAACCCGGCTCAGATGAAATGCCTACATCTTCCCCTTAAGAACTGGGCTGAGTCCCAAATGATTGAGTGTCCACATGCTTAGGAGGCAATAGACTGCACGCCTTTTTCCAACCACCATTGTGCACTGCTGGAGAGAGTGTCAGAAAGCACCTATGTCAGAAAGACCCCTTTGCTCTCAGCCATCCCCTCCATTGCTCTAGACGTGGTATACACAATGCACTTGCTCCACCCTTCAAGGGGCGACAAGCCACAGACCACCTTGCTTCCATCTCTTTAGGAAGCTGAGAAAGAACTCGCTTTCAACAGTTGTCTTACAGCGTCCAGGGAACATCTCATACAAAGGCAGTTGAAATGCCGTTTCTTTTCAGCCCTTAACTTGCCAATTTGTAACTTCTGCTTCTGCCACATTTCCACCTTGCCAAGCCGGCTCCAACAAAATGCCTATATCTTCCCCTTCAGCAATGGGGACGAGGCCCATATGACTGTGCTTCCACATGCTTAGGAGGAGACAGACAATAGACATTTTACACATCACCATTGTGCACTGGTGGAGAGAGACTCAGAAACCACATATGTCAGAAAGGTCCCTTTGATCTCAGCCTTGCCCTCCATTGCTCTAGACGTGGAATGCACAATGCATTGGCTCCACCCCTCAAGGAGCGACAAGCCACAGACCATCTTTCTTCCATCTCTTTAGGAAGCTGAGAACAAACTCATCTGATGTATACAAAGGATTCATGCCCCTTAGATGCCAGAAAACCCTGGGAGACATGCCAAAAACACTCTCCGCACACTCTCAAACCACCACACATTCATGCCAGAACAACCCAACAGGTACACCAGAAGCACCCACGTTGCATGTCAGAACCACTGTAGACACCTGCTGGACACAGTGGAACAATGATTCTGACATTGCAGAACCACCTCTTCAACATGCCAGCTGCACACAACAGACACGACAGAACCAGCTTCCAAACGTAGCACAACCACATGAAAGACACATTGGAAACACCTGTTGAATATGACACAAAGAGGTGCCAGAAACACTGAAGTCACCTGTGGAGTATGTCAGAACTGGGGGCCAGAAATGCCACAAATACCTGTCTTACAAGCCAGAGCCACTAGCCCAAAAAGCCGCAAAGAACTGCCGGACACGCCAAAATCACCTGCCGGGTACACCAGAACCACTTGAAGGACACTCCGGAATCACCTGCTGGGTATGCCAGAACCACCTCTCAGACGTGCCAGAACCATGTGCTGGAGACGCCAGAAGCACCTGCTGAGCACACCATAGCCACCTGCTTGACTCACCGGAACCACCTGCCGGACACAGCAAAATCACCTGCCGGCTACACCAGAAGCACTTGCCGGACACTCTGGAATCACATGCCGGGCATCCCAGCAAAACCTCTCTGACGTGCCCGAAGCACGTGCTGGACATGCCGGAACCACCTCCCAGACACATCGGAACCACGTGCCAGACTCACCAGAACCAACTGCCGAGCACGCCGGAGCCACCTGCTCAACTCGGCAGAACCACCTATCGGAAACGCCAAAATCACATGCTGGCTATGCCAAACTACTTGGTGGACACTCCGGAATCTCCTGCCAGGCATGCCGGAACCACATCTCAGACGTGCCACAACCACATGCCGGAGACTCCGGAAGCACCTGCCGAGCATGCCGGAACCACCTGATCCACTCAGCAGAACCACCTGCCGGACATGCCAAAATCACCTGCTGGCTACACCAGAACCACTTGGCGGACACTCCAGAACCACCTCCTTGAGAGACCGGAACCAACTGCTGGACCCACCTGAACCATCTGCCGAGCACGCCAGAACCACCTGCTTGACTTGCTGGAACCACATCCTGGACATGCCAAAATCACCTGCCGGATATGCCAAACTACTTGGCGGACACTCCGGAATCACCTGCCGGGCATGCCTGATCCACCTCTCAGACGTGCCAGAACCATGTGCCGGACACACTGGAACCAGCTAACGGACAGACCGGAACGACCAGCAGGACACACCGGAACCACTTGCTGAGCATGCCAGAGCCACCTGATCGACTCACCGGAACCACCTGCTGGACACACCAAAATAAATTGCTGGCTACACCAAACCACTTGCCGGACACTCCGGGATCACCCGCCGGGCATGCCAGAACCACCTCTCAGACGTGCCAGAACCACGTGCTGGAGATGCCAGAGCACCTGCTGAGCACGCCGGAGCCACCTGTTCGACTCACTGGAACCACCTACCAGACACGCCAAAATCACCCGCCGACTACGCCGGAACCCTATGGCGGACACTCCGGAATCACCTGCCAGTCACGCCAGAAGAAACTCTCAGATGTGTCAGAAACACGTGCCGGACACTCCAGAACCATCTACCAGACAGTACGGAACCACCTCCCAGACACGCCGGAAGCACCTGCCAAACACGCCGGAGCCACCTGCACGACTTGCCGGAACCACCTTCCGGACAGGCCAAAATCAACTGCCAGCTATGCCAGAACCACCTGGGAGAAAGTCCAGAATCACCTGCCAGCCATGCTTTTACCACCTCTCAGACGTACCAGAACCACATGCCAGACAAGCTGGAACCACATACTGGACAGACTGGAACCACCTGCCGGCCATGCCTGAACCACCTGGCAAGCACGCCGGAACCACATGCTCCACTCGCAGGACCCACCAGCCAGACATGCCAAAATCACCTGCCAGCTACGCCAGAACCACTTGCCGGTCACTCCAGAATCATCTGCCGGACATGCCGGAACCAGCTCTCAGACACACCAGAATCACGAGCTGGAGACGCCGGAAGCACCTGCCGAGCATGCCGGAGCCACCTGATCGACTCGTCAGAAACACCTGCCAGACACGCCAAAATCACCTGCCAGGTACGCCAGAACCACTTGGCGGACACTCCTGAATCACCTGCCGGGCATGCCGGAACCACCTCTCAGACGTGCCGGAAACACATGCCAGACATGCTGGAACCACCCCCAAGCATGCCGGAGCCACCTGCTCGACTCACCAGAACCACCTGCTGGACACGGCAAAATCAACCGCCCGCTATGCCAGAACCAAGTGGCGGATAGTCTTGAATCACCTGACGGGGATGCCAGAACCACCTCTCAGACATGCCAGAAGCACGTGCAGGACATGCCGGAACCACCTCCCGGACAGACCAGAACCACCTGCCGGACACGCCGGAACCACCTGCTCGACTCGCGGGAACCACTGCTGGACACGCAAAATCACCTGCCGGGCATGCCGGAACCACCTGTCAGACATGCCAGAACCATGTGCCAAAGACACCAGGAGCACCAGCCGAGCACGCCGGAATCACATGCTCGACTCGCCGGAACCAAGTGCCGGACATGCCTCAACCACCTGCTGAGCACGCCGGAGCCACCTTCTCAACTCGCTGGAGCCACCTGCTGGACACGCCAGAATCACCTCCCAGCTATGTCAGAACCACGTGGCGGACAGTCCGGAATCACTTGCAGGGCATGCTGGAACCACCTCTCAGACGTACCAGAACAACGTGTTGGACACGCTGAAACCACCTACAGGACACACCGGAACCATATGCCGAGCATGCCGGAACCATCTGCTTGACTTGCCGGAACGACCTGCTGGACACGCCAAGATCACCCGCTGGCATGCCAGAACCACTTGGCGGACATTACGGAATCACTTGCCAGGCATGCCAGAACCTCCTCTCAGACGTGCCGCAAACACATGCCAGAGATGCTGGAAGCACATGCCGAGCATGCCAGAACCACTTCCATGACAGACCGGATCCACCTGCAGGACACTCCTGAACCACCTGCTCGACTCGCCGGAACCACCACCAGACACGCAAAATCACCTGTCGAGCATGCCGGAACCACCTGCTCGACCCACAGGACCCACCTGCCAGATATGCCAAAATCACCTGCCAGCTAAGTCAGAACCACTTGCCAGACACTCCGGAATCACCTGCTGGGCATGCCGGAACCACCTCTCAGACGTGCCAGAGCCACATTCCTGAGATGCCGGAAACACCTCCCGGACAGACCAGAACAACCTGCCGGACCTGCCTGAACCACCTGCTGAGCATGCCAGAACTACCTGCCGGACACGCCAAAATCACCTGCCGACTATGCCAGAACCACTTATCAGACACTCTGGAATCACCTGTCGGGCATGCTGGATACACCTGTCAGATGCACCGGAACCATGTGCCAGACACGCCAGAACCACCTCCCAGACAGACTGGAACCACCTGCTGGAACCCCCGGAAGCAACTGCTGAGCAAGCCGGAGCCACATGCTTGACTCGCCGGAACCACCTACCTGACACTGGACAATCACCTGCCGGCTACATCAGAACCAGTTGCCGGACGCACCTCAATCACCTGCCGGGCATGCCAGCACAACCTCCCAGACGTGCCAGAAGCACGTGCCGGACACGCCGGAGCCACGTCCCGGCCAGACCGGAAACACCTGCCGAGCACGCCGGAGCCACCTGGTCGAATTGCCAGAACCGCCTGCCAGACAGACCAACATCACCTGCCAGCTACTTCAGAACCACTTGGGGGACTCCCTTGAATCATATGCTGGGCATGCCAGAACCACCTCTCAGACGTTCCGGAACCATGTTCCGGACACGCCGCAACCACCTCCCGGACAAACCAGAACCACCTGCCAAAACCGCCAAAACCTCCTGCCGAGCATGCCGGAGCCACCTGGTCGAATCGCCAGAACCACCTGCCAGACACGCCAAAATCAGCTGCTGACTATGTCAGAATCACGTGGCGGACAGTCCGGAATCACCTACCTGGCATGCCAGAACCACGACCTTGGAAGACTGAAACAACCTGCTGGGCACGCCTGAACCACCTGCCAACCACGCTGCAAGCACCTGCTCGACTCGCCGGAACCACCGCAGGACACGCAAAATCACCTGCCGGCAACGCCAGAACCACTTGGTGTACTCTCTGGAATCACCTGCCGGGCATGCCACAACCACCTCTCATACTTGCCGGAACTACGTGGCTTAAACATCGGAACCACCTACGGACAGACCAGAACCACCTGCCGGACCTGCCTCAACCACCTGCCAGACATGCCAAGATCACCTGCCAGCTAGGCCAGAACCTCTTGGCTGACACTCAGGATTCACCTTCTGGGCATCCCAGAACCACCTCTCAGACGTGTCAGAACCACGTGCTGGGCACGTCAGAACCACCTCCCGGACTGACCGGAACCAACTGCCAAGCACGCCAGAACCACCTGTCAGACTTGCCTCAACCACCTGCCGGCTGCACCAGAACTACTTGGCGGACACTCAGGAATCACCTGCCGAGCATCCTGGAACCACCTCTCAGACGTGCCAGAACCACGTGACGGACACGCCGGAACCACCTGATGAGCACTCCTGACCCATCTGCTCAACTCGCCAGAACCACCTGCCAGAGCCACCAAAATCACCTGCCGCCTATGCCGGAACCAAATGTCAGACACTCCGGAATCACCTGCCTGGCATGCCAGTAACACCTCTCGGACGTGCCAGAAACACGTGCAGTACATGCCAGAACCACCTGCCGAGCACCTCAGAACCACCTGCTCGACTCGCCGGAAACACCTGCTGAACATGTCAAAATCACCTGCCAGCTATGCCAGAACCACGTTGCGGACAGTCTGGAAACACATGACGGGCATGCCGGAACCACTTGGAGGACACTCTGAAATCACCGGCCGGGCATGACAGAACCCCCATCAGATGTGCCAGAACCACGTGAAGGACATGCCAGAACCACCTCACGGACTGAATGGAACAACCTGATGGACACGCCAAAATCACCTGAAATCCACGCCAGAACCACTTGGCGGAATCTCTGGAATCACCTGTCGGGCATGCCAAACCCACCTCTCAGACGTGCCAGAAACACGTGCTGGAAACCCGGCACCACCTCCCACACAGACCGGAACCACCTGCCAAGCATGCCGGAACCACCTGCTAGACACGCCTGAACTACCTGCGGAGCATTGCGGAACCACATGCCGGCTATGTCAGAACCACTTGGCGGACACTCCGGAATCACCAGTCGGGCCTGCTGGAAACACCTTTAGATGTGCCAGACCACGTGCCTGACATGCCGGAACCACCTCCCGGACAGGCCAAAACCACCTGTCGGACACGTCTGAACCACCTGCTGAGCACTCCACAACCGCCTGCTCGACTCACCAGAACCAGCTGCCAGACACACCAAAATCACAAGCTGGCTAAGCCAGAACCACTTGGAGGACTCTCCGGGACCACCTGCCGGGTATGCCGGAACCACCTCTCAGACGTGCCACAGCCACATGCCGCTGACTCCGGAATCACCTGCCGGGCATGCCAGAAGCACCTCTCAGACGTGCCGCAACCACATGCCGGAGAGACCGGAAACACCTGCCGAGCTCACCAGAACCACCTGCTGGACACACTGGAACCAGCTGCCTGACACTCCAAAATCACGTGCCAGCTACACCAAAACCACTTGGTGGACACTCCAGAATCAACTTCCACGTATGTCGGAACCACGTCATGGACAGACTGCAAACACCTGCCAGACCTGCCTGAACCACCTGCCGAGCACGCCGGAACCACCTGCTCGACTCGCCAGAACCACCTGCCGGACACACCAAAAACACCTGCGGGCTACGCCAGAACCACTTGGAGGACTCTCCAGGATCACCTGCTGGGCATGCTGGTACCACCTCTCAGATGTGCCAGAACCACCTGCCAGAGACACAAGATGCACATGCCGAGCACGCCGGGACATCCTCCTCGACTCACCGGAACCACCTGCAGGAGACGCCAAAATCACCTGCCGGCTAGGCCAGAACCACGTGGCGGAGTCTATGGAATCATTCGCCAGGCATACCAGACCGACCTCTCAGACGTACCGGAAGCATGTGCCTGAAACAACGGAACCACCTACTGGACAGACAGGAACCACCTGCCGGACCCGCCTGAACCACCTGCTGAGCACGTTGGAACAACGTGCTCGACTCGCTGGTCCAACCTGCTGCACATGCCAAAATCACCAGCCGGCTATGCCAGAACCACATGCCGGACACTCCAGAATCACCTGCAGGGCATGCCGGAACCACCTCTCAGACGTGCCAGAACCACATGTCAGACACTCCGGAATCACCTTCCGGGCATGACGGAAGCACCTCTCAGACATGCCTCAACCATGTGCCAGAGAGACCGGAAGCACCTGCCGAGCACGCCGGAACCACCAGCTGGACACGCGGGAACCACCTGCTGGACACGCCAAAATCACCTGCCGGCTACACCAGAACCACTCGGCAGACACTCCGGAATCACCTGCCGGGCATGCCGGAACCACCTCTCAGACGTGCCGAAAGCACGTGACAGACACGCCGGAACGACCTCTCAGATGTTCCAGAAGCAAATGCCGCAGACTCTGGAATCACCTGCTGGGCATGCCGGAACCACCTCTCAGACGTGCCAGAACCACGTGCCGGACATGCCAGAACCACCTACTGGACAGACCGGGACCACCTGCCGGACCCGCCTGAACCACCTGCTGAGCATGCAGGAACAACCTGCTCGACTCGCTGGAGCCACCTGCTGGATACGCCAAAATCACTAGCCAGCTACGCCAGAACCACTTGCCGGACACTCCGGAATCACCTGCCGGGCATGCCGGAACCACCTCTCAGACGTGCCAGAACCACGTGCCGGACACGCCAGAACCACCTACCGGACACAACAGAACCACCTGCCAGACACGCCTGAACCACCTGCCAAGCATGCAGGATCCACCTGACAGACACGCAAAAATCACCTGCTGGCTATGCCAGAACCACTTGCCGGACTTTCTGGAATCACCTGCCGGGAATGCCGGACCCACCTCTCAAATGTGCCAAAATCAAGTGCCGGAGACGCCAGAAGCACCTGCCGAGCTAGCCAGAAGCACCTGCTCGAATTGTCGGAACCACCTGTGGGATGTGCCAAAATCACCTGCCGGCTACGCCAGAACCACGTGGTGGACAATCTGGAATCACCTGCCAGACATGCGAGAACCAGCTTTCAGACGTGCCGGAACTACGTGCCGGACACGCCGGAACCACAACCCGGACAGACCAGAACCACCAACCGGACCTGCCAGTACCACCTACCGAGCATGCTGGAATCACCTGCCGGACATGCCAAAATCACCTGCGGGCTAGGCCAGAACCACTTGGAGGACTCTCTGGGATCACCTGCCGGGCATGCCGGAACCACCTCTCAGACGTGCCAGAACCACGTGCCAGAGACAGCGGATGCACCTGCCAAGCACGCCAGGACCTCCTGCTCGACTCGCCAGAACCAACTGCCAGAGACGCCAGAATCACCTGCTGAGAATGCTTATCCTCCTGAACAGCTCGCCTGAAAGAGCTGCCAGACACGTCAAAATCACCTGCCGGACATGCCAAAATCACCTGCCGGCTATGCCAGAACCACTTGCCGGACACTCCGGAATCACCTGCTGGGCATCAGGGAACCACCTCTCACCTGTACCAGAACAATGTGCGGCTCACGCCGGAACCCACTACCTGACAGACTGGAAGCTCGTGCCACACACGCCGGAATCACATGGCGAGAAACCCAGAACCACCTGAACAGCTCGCCAGAAACACCTGCCGGACACGCCAAAATCACCTGCAGGATACGCCAGAACCACTTGCCAGACACTCCGGAATCACCTGTCGGGCATGCCGGAACCACCTCTGAGACCTGCCAGAACCACATGCTGGACATGCCGGAACCACATCCAGGACAGACCAGAACCACCTGCCGGATCCACCTGAACCACCTGTCGAGCACGCTGGAACCACCTGCTCGAGTCGCCGGAACCACATGCTGGACATGGCAAAATCCCCTGCCGGCTACACCAGAACCACTTGCTGGACACTCTGGAATCACCTGTCAGGCATGCCGGAACCACGTCATGGACAGACTGCAAACCCAAGCCAGACCTGCCGGAACCAACTGCCGAGCATGCCGGAACCAAGTGTTCGACTCGCCAGAACCACCTGCAGGACACACCAAAAACACCTGCGGGCTATGCCAGAACCACTTGGAGGACTCTCTGGGGTCACCTGCTGGACATGCCGGAACCACCTCTCAGACGTGCCAGAACCAAGTGTGGGACACCCTGGAACCACCTGCCGAATATGCTGGAGCCACCTGATCCAATCCACAGAACCACCTGCTGGACACGCCAAAATCACCTGCCGGCTATGCCAGAACCACTCGGCAGACTCTCTGCAATCACCTGGCGGGGATGCCGGGACCACCTCTCAGACGTGCCAGAACCACGTGCCGGACACGCCGGAACCACCTCCCGGACAGACCGGAACCACCTACCGGACCTGCCTGAACCACTAGCTGACCACGCTGGAACCACCTGCTTGAGTCGCCGGAACCACATGCCGGACATGGCAAACTCACCTGCCGGCTATGCCAGAACCACCTGGCGAACACTCCAGAATCACCTGCCAGGCATGCTGGAAGCATCTCTCAGAGGTGCCAGAATCATGTGCCAGAGACACCGGATGCACCTGTCGAGCACGCCTGAACCTCCTGCTCGACTCGCCAGAACCACCTGCTGGAGACGCCAAAATCACCTGCCGGCTAGGCCAGAACCACGTGGCGGACTCTATGGAATCACCCACCGGGCATGCCGGAACCACCTCTCAGACGTGCCGGAAGCACATGCCGGACATGCCGGAAACACCTGCCGAGCACGCCGGAGCCACCTGCTTGACTCGCCGGAACCACCTGTCGGACACGCCAAAATCACCTGCTGGCTATGCCACAACCACCTGGTGGACTCTCTGGAATCACCTGCCGGGCATGATAGAACCACCTTTCAGACGTGCTGGAACCACGTGCCGGACAAGCCGGAACCACCTCCCGGACCTGCCTGCACCAAAAGCCGAGCATGCTAGAACAAAATGCCAGACACACCAAAATCACCTTCCAGCTACGCCAGAACCACTTGGAGGACTCTCCGGGATGACCTGCCAGGCATGCCGGAACCACCTCACAGACGTCCTAGAAGCACGTGCCGGAGATGCCGGAAGCACCTGCTAAGCACGCCACAACCACCTCCCGGACAGAAGGAACCACCTGCCGGACACGCCGCAACCATCTCCCGGACAGACAGGAACAACCTGCCGGACACAGCTGAACCACCAGCCCAGCTACCAGAACCACCTGCTTGAATCAACAGAAACACGTGCTGGACACGCCAAAATCACTTGCCAGCTATGCCAGAAACACGTGGCAGAGAGTCCGGAATCACCTGCTGGGCATGCAGGAACCACCTCTCAGATGCACAAGAACAACGTGCGACACAGGCCGGAACCCACTACCGGACAGACCGGAAGCACCTGAAAGACCCGCCTGAACCACCTGCTGAGCACGGCGGGAACAACGTGCTAGACTCGCTGGAGCCACCTGCTGAACATGCCAAAATCACCAGCCGGCTATGCCAAAACCACTTGACGGACACTCCGGAATCACCTGCCAGGCAGGCCAGAACGACCTCTCAGACGTACCAGAACCATGTGCCAGACATGCCGGAAACACCTGCCGAGTATGCCATAACCACCTGATCCACTCCCCAGAACCACCTGCTGGACACGCCAAAATCACCTGATGGCTACGCCAGCACCACTCGGCAGACAAGCCAGAATCACCTGCAGGGTATGCCGGAACCACCTCTCAGACGTGCCAGAACCCCTTGTCGGACACTCCGGAATCACCTGTCAGGCATGCCGGAACCACCTCTCGAGCGTGCCAGAATGACGTGCCAGAGACACCGGATGCACCTGCCGAGCACGCCGGAACCTCCTCTTCGACTCGCCGGAACCACCAGCCAGAGACGCCAAAATCCCCTGCCAGGTAGGCCAGAATCACATGGCGGACGCTCCGGAATCTCCCGCCGGGAAGGTAGGAACCACCTCTCAAACATACTGGAAGCACGTGCCGGACATGCCGGCACCACGTACTGGACAGACCAGAAACACCTGCCGGACCTGCCTGAACCACCTGCTGAGCACACCGGAACAACTTGCTCGACTCGCTGGAGCCACCTGCTGGACACCCCAAAATCACCAGCCAGCTATGCCAGAACCACTTGCCGTACACTCCGGAATCACCTGCTGGTTACACCAGAGCCACTTGGTGGACAATCCAGAATCACCTGCCGGACATGCCAGAACCACCTGTCACACATGCCGGAACCACGTGCCTGACACGCCGGAACCACCTCGCGGACAGACCGGAACCACCTACCAGACATGCCTGAACCACCTGCCGAGCATGCCGGAACCACCTGCCGGACACGCCAAAATCACCTGCGGGCTAGGCCAGAACCACTTGTAGGACTCTCCTGGAGCACCTGCCGGGCATGCGGGAACCACCTCTCAGACGTGCCAGAACCACGTGCGGCACATGACGGAACCCATTACCGGACAGACCGGAACCACCTGCTGGACACGCCAGAATCACCTGCCAAGAACACCGGAACCACCTGAACAGCTCGCCAGAAACACCTGCCGGGCATGCCAAAATCACCTGCCGGCTACACCAGAACCTCTTGCCGGACACTCCGGAATCACCTGCCAGACATGATGCAACCAAATGTCAGACGTGCCAGAACCACGTGCCAGAGACACCGGATGCAACTGCCGAGCATGCCGGAACCTCCTGCTCAACTCGCTGTAACCACCTGCCGGGGACGCCAAAATCACCTGTCAGCTAGGCCAGAACCACGTGGCGGACTCTATGGAATCACCCGCCGGGCATGCCGGAACCAGCTCTCAGACGTGCCAGAAGCACGTGCCGGACACGCCGGAACCACCTACTAGAGAGACCGGAACCACCTGCCAGACCCGCCTGAACCACCTGCTGAGTACGCTGGAACAACCTGCTCTACTCGCTGGAGCCACCTGCTGGACGCGCCAAAATCACCTGATGGCTACGCCAGCACCACTCGGCAGACAAGCCAGAATCACCTGCAGGGTATGCCGGAACCACCTCTCAGACGTGCCAGAACCCCTTGTCGGACACTCCGGAATCACCTGTCAGGCATGCCGGAACCACCTCTCGAGCGTGCCAGAATGACGTGCCAGAGACACCGGATGCACCTGCCGAGCACGCCGGAACCTCCTCTTCGACTCGCCGGAACCACCAGCCAGAGACGCCAAAATCCCCTGCCAGGTAGGCCAGAATCACATGGCGGACGCTCCGGAATCTCCCGCCGGGAAGGTAGGAACCACCTCTCAAACATACTGGAAGCACGTGCCGGACATGCCGGCACCACGTACTGGACAGACCAGAAACACCTGCCGGACCTGCCTGAACCACCTGCTGAGCACACCGGAACAACTTGCTCGACTCGCTGGAGCCACCTGCTGGACACCCCAAAATCACCAGCCAGCTATGCCAGAACCACTTGCCGTACACTCCGGAATCACCTGCTGGTTACACCAGAGCCACTTGGTGGACAATCCAGAATCACCTGCCGGACATGCCAGAACCACCTGTCACACATGCCGGAACCACGTGCCTGACACGCCGGAACCACCTCGCGGACAGACCGGAACCACCTACCAGACATGCCTGAACCACCTGCCGAGCATGCCGGAACCACCTGCCGGACACGCCAAAATCACCTGCGGGCTAGGCCAGAACCACTTGTAGGACTCTCCTGGAGCACCTGCCGGGCATGCGGGAACCACCTCTCAGACGTGCCAGAACCACGTGCGGCACATGACGGAACCCATTACCGGACAGACCGGAACCACCTGCTGGACACGCCAGAATCACCTGCCAAGAACACCGGAACCACCTGAACAGCTCGCCAGAAACACCTGCCGGGCATGCCAAAATCACCTGCCGGCTACACCAGAACCTCTTGCCGGACACTCCGGAATCACCTGCCAGACATGATGCAACCAAATGTCAGACGTGCCAGAACCACGTGCCAGAGACACCGGATGCAACTGCCGAGCATGCCGGAACCTCCTGCTCAACTCGCTGTAACCACCTGCCGGGGACGCCAAAATCACCTGTCAGCTAGGCCAGAACCACGTGGCGGACTCTATGGAATCACCCGCCGGGCATGCCGGAACCAGCTCTCAGACGTGCCAGAAGCACGTGCCGGACACGCCGGAACCACCTACTAGAGAGACCGGAACCACCTGCCAGACCCGCCTGAACCACCTGCTGAGTACGCTGGAACAACCTGCTCTACTCGCTGGAGCCACCTGCTGGACGCGCCAAAATCACCTGATGGCTACGCCAGCACCACTCGGCAGACAAGCCAGAATCACCTGCAGGGTATGCCGGAACCACCTCTCAGACGTGCCAGAACCCCTTGTCGGACACTCCGGAATCACCTGTCAGGCATGCCGGAACCACCTCTCGAGCGTGCCAGAATGACGTGCCAGAGACACCGGATGCACCTGCCGAGCACGCCGGAACCTCCTCTTCGACTCGCCGGAACCACCAGCCAGAGACGCCAAAATCCCCTGCCAGGTAGGCCAGAATCACATGGCGGACGCTCCGGAATCTCCCGCCGGGAAGGTAGGAACCACCTCTCAAACATACTGGAAGCACGTGCCGGACATGCCGGCACCACGTACTGGACAGACCAGAAACACCTGCCGGACCTGCCTGAACCACCTGCTGAGCACACCGGAACAACTTGCTCGACTCGCTGGAGCCACCTGCTGGACACCCCAAAATCACCAGCCAGCTATGCCAGAACCACTTGCCGTACACTCCGGAATCACCTGCTGGTTACACCAGAGCCACTTGGTGGACAATCCAGAATCACCTGCCGGACATGCCAGAACCACCTGTCACACATGCCGGAACCACGTGCCTGACACGCCGGAACCACCTCGCGGACAGACCGGAACCACCTACCAGACATGCCTGAACCACCTGCCGAGCATGCCGGAACCACCTGCCGGACACGCCAAAATCACCTGCGGGCTAGGCCAGAACCACTTGTAGGACTCTCCTGGAGCACCTGCCGGGCATGCGGGAACCACCTCTCAGACGTGCCAGAACCACGTGCGGCACATGACGGAACCCATTACCGGACAGACCGGAACCACCTGCTGGACACGCCAGAATCACCTGCCAAGAACACCGGAACCACCTGAACAGCTCGCCAGAAACACCTGCCGGGCATGCCAAAATCACCTGCCGGCTACACCAGAACCTCTTGCCGGACACTCCGGAATCACCTGCCAGACATGATGCAACCAAATGTCAGACGTGCCAGAACCACGTGCCAGAGACACCGGATGCAACTGCCGAGCATGCCGGAACCTCCTGCTCAACTCGCTGTAACCACCTGCCGGGGACGCCAAAATCACCTGTCAGCTAGGCCAGAACCACGTGGCGGACTCTATGGAATCACCCGCCGGGCATGCCGGAACCAGCTCTCAGACGTGCCAGAAGCACGTGCCGGACACGCCGGAACCACCTACTAGAGAGACCGGAACCACCTGCCAGACCCGCCTGAACCACCTGCTGAGTACGCTGGAACAACCTGCTCTACTCGCTGGAGCCACCTGCTGGACACGCCAAAATCACCTGATGGCTACGCCAGCACCACTCGGCAGACAAGCCAGAATCACCTGCAGGGTATGCCGGAACCACCTCTCAGACGTGCCAGAACCCCTTGTCGGACACTCCGGAATCACCTGTCAGGCATGCCGGAACCACCTCTCGAGCGTGCCAGAATGACGTGCCAGAGACACCGGATGCACCTGCCGAGCACGCCGGAACCTCCTCTTCGACTCGCCGGAACCACCAGCCAGAGACGCCAAAATCCCCTGCCAGGTAGGCCAGAATCACATGGCGGACGCTCCGGAATCTCCCGCCGGGAAGGTAGGAACCACCTCTCAAACATACTGGAAGCACGTGCCGGACATGCCGGCACCACGTACTGGACAGACCAGAAACACCTGCCGGACCTGCCTGAACCACCTGCTGAGCACACCGGAACAACTTGCTCGACTCGCTGGAGCCACCTGCTGGACACCCCAAAATCACCAGCCAGCTATGCCAGAACCACTTGCCGTACACTCCGGAATCACCTGCTGGTTACACCAGAGCCACTTGGTGGACAATCCAGAATCACCTGCCGGACATGCCAGAACCACCTGTCACACATGCCGGAACCACGTGCCTGACACGCCGGAACCACCTCGCGGACAGACCGGAACCACCTACCAGACATGCCTGAACCACCTGCCGAGCATGCCGGAACCACCTGCCGGACACGCCAAAATCACCTGCGGGCTAGGCCAGAACCACTTGTAGGACTCTCCTGGAGCACCTGCCGGGCATGCGGGAACCACCTCTCAGACGTGCCAGAACCACGTGCGGCACATGACGGAACCCATTACCGGACAGACCGGAACCACCTGCTGGACACGCCAGAATCACCTGCCAAGAACACCGGAACCACCTGAACAGCTCGCCAGAAACACCTGCCGGGCATGCCAAAATCACCTGCCGGCTACACCAGAACCTCTTGCCGGACACTCCGGAATCACCTGCCAGACATGATGCAACCAAATGTCAGACGTGCCAGAACCACGTGCCAGAGACACCGGATGCAACTGCCGAGCATGCCGGAACCTCCTGCTCAACTCGCTGTAACCACCTGCCGGGGACGCCAAAATCACCTGTCAGCTAGGCCAGAACCACGTGGCGGACTCTATGGAATCACCCGCCGGGCATGCCGGAACCAGCTCTCAGACGTGCCAGAAGCACGTGCCGGACACGCCGGAACCACCTACTAGAGAGACCGGAACCACCTGCCAGACCCGCCTGAACCACCTGCTGAGTACGCTGGAACAACCTGCTCTACTCGCTGGAGCCACCTGCTGGACGCGCCAAAATCACCTGATGGCTACGCCAGCACCACTCGGCAGACAAGCCAGAATCACCTGCAGGGTATGCCGGAACCACCTCTCAGACGTGCCAGAACCCCTTGTCGGACACTCCGGAATCACCTGTCAGGCATGCCGGAACCACCTCTCGAGCGTGCCAGAATGACGTGCCAGAGACACCGGATGCACCTGCCGAGCACGCCGGAACCTCCTCTTCGACTCGCCGGAACCACCAGCCAGAGACGCCAAAATCCCCTGCCAGGTAGGCCAGAATCACATGGCGGACGCTCCGGAATCTCCCGCCGGGAAGGTAGGAACCACCTCTCAAACATACTGGAAGCACGTGCCGGACATGCCGGCACCACGTACTGGACAGACCAGAAACACCTGCCGGACCTGCCTGAACCACCTGCTGAGCACACCGGAACAACTTGCTCGACTCGCTGGAGCCACCTGCTGGACACCCCAAAATCACCAGCCAGCTATGCCAGAACCACTTGCCGTACACTCCGGAATCACCTGCTGGTTACACCAGAGCCACTTGGTGGACAATCCAGAATCACCTGCCGGACATGCCAGAACCACCTGTCACACATGCCGGAACCACGTGCCTGACACGCCGGAACCACCTCGCGGACAGACCGGAACCACCTACCAGACATGCCTGAACCACCTGCCGAGCATGCCGGAACCACCTGCCGGACACGCCAAAATCACCTGCGGGCTAGGCCAGAACCACTTGTAGGACTCTCCTGGAGCACCTGCCGGGCATGCGGGAACCACCTCTCAGACGTGCCAGAACCACGTGCGGCACATGACGGAACCCATTACCGGACAGACCGGAACCACCTGCTGGACACGCCAGAATCACCTGCCAAGAACACCGGAACCACCTGAACAGCTCGCCAGAAACACCTGCCGGGCATGCCAAAATCACCTGCCGGCTACACCAGAACCTCTTGCCGGACACTCCGGAATCACCTGCCAGACATGATGCAACCAAATGTCAGACGTGCCAGAACCACGTGCCAGAGACACCGGATGCAACTGCCGAGCATGCCGGAACCTCCTGCTCAACTCGCTGTAACCACCTGCCGGGGACGCCAAAATCACCTGTCAGCTAGGCCAGAACCACGTGGCGGACTCTATGGAATCACCCGCCGGGCATGCCGGAACCAGCTCTCAGACGTGCCAGAAGCACGTGCCGGACACGCCGGAACCACCTACTAGAGAGACCGGAACCACCTGCCAGACCCGCCTGAACCACCTGCTGAGTACGCTGGAACAACCTGCTCTACTCGCTGGAGCCACCTGCTGGACGCGCCAAAATCACCTGATGGCTACGCCAGCACCACTCGGCAGACAAGCCAGAATCACCTGCAGGGTATGCCGGAACCACCTCTCAGACGTGCCAGAACCCCTTGTCGGACACTCCGGAATCACCTGTCAGGCATGCCGGAACCACCTCTCGAGCGTGCCAGAATGACGTGCCAGAGACACCGGATGCACCTGCCGAGCACGCCGGAACCTCCTCTTCGACTCGCCGGAACCACCAGCCAGAGACGCCAAAATCCCCTGCCAGGTAGGCCAGAATCACATGGCGGACGCTCCGGAATCTCCCGCCGGGAAGGTAGGAACCACCTCTCAAACATACTGGAAGCACGTGCCGGACATGCCGGCACCACGTACTGGACAGACCAGAAACACCTGCCGGACCTGCCTGAACCACCTGCTGAGCACACCGGAACAACTTGCTCGACTCGCTGGAGCCACCTGCTGGACACCCCAAAATCACCAGCCAGCTATGCCAGAACCACTTGCCGTACACTCCGGAATCACCTGCTGGTTACACCAGAGCCACTTGGTGGACAATCCAGAATCACCTGCCGGACATGCCAGAACCACCTGTCACACATGCCGGAACCACGTGCCTGACACGCCGGAACCACCTCGCGGACAGACCGGAACCACCTACCAGACATGCCTGAACCACCTGCCGAGCATGCCGGAACCACCTGCCGGACACGCCAAAATCACCTGCGGGCTAGGCCAGAACCACTTGTAGGACTCTCCTGGAGCACCTGCCGGGCATGCGGGAACCACCTCTCAGACGTGCCAGAACCACGTGCGGCACATGACGGAACCCATTACCGGACAGACCGGAACCACCTGCTGGACACGCCAGAATCACCTGCCAAGAACACCGGAACCACCTGAACAGCTCGCCAGAAACACCTGCCGGGCATGCCAAAATCACCTGCCGGCTACACCAGAACCTCTTGCCGGACACTCCGGAATCACCTGCCAGACATGATGCAACCAAATGTCAGACGTGCCAGAACCACGTGCCAGAGACACCGGATGCAACTGCCGAGCATGCCGGAACCTCCTGCTCAACTCGCTGTAACCACCTGCCGGGGACGCCAAAATCACCTGTCAGCTAGGCCAGAACCACGTGGCGGACTCTATGGAATCACCCGCCGGGCATGCCGGAACCAGCTCTCAGACGTGCCAGAAGCACGTGCCGGACACGCCGGAACCACCTACTAGAGAGACCGGAACCACCTGCCAGACCCGCCTGAACCACCTGCTGAGTACGCTGGAACAACCTGCTCTACTCGCTGGAGCCACCTGCTGGACGCGCCAAAATCACCTGATGGCTACGCCAGCACCACTCGGCAGACAAGCCAGAATCACCTGCAGGGTATGCCGGAACCACCTCTCAGACGTGCCAGAACCCCTTGTCGGACACTCCGGAATCACCTGTCAGGCATGCCGGAACCACCTCTCGAGCGTGCCAGAATGACGTGCCAGAGACACCGGATGCACCTGCCGAGCACGCCGGAACCTCCTCTTCGACTCGCCGGAACCACCAGCCAGAGACGCCAAAATCCCCTGCCAGGTAGGCCAGAATCACATGGCGGACGCTCCGGAATCTCCCGCCGGGAAGGTAGGAACCACCTCTCAAACATACTGGAAGCACGTGCCGGACATGCCGGCACCACGTACTGGACAGACCAGAAACACCTGCCGGACCTGCCTGAACCACCTGCTGAGCACACCGGAACAACTTGCTCGACTCGCTGGAGCCACCTGCTGGACACCCCAAAATCACCAGCCAGCTATGCCAGAACCACTTGCCGTACACTCCGGAATCACCTGCTGGTTACACCAGAGCCACTTGGTGGACAATCCAGAATCACCTGCCGGACATGCCAGAACCACCTGTCACACATGCCGGAACCACGTGCCTGACACGCCGGAACCACCTCGCGGACAGACCGGAACCACCTACCAGACATGCCTGAACCACCTGCCGAGCATGCCGGAACCACCTGCCGGACACGCCAAAATCACCTGCGGGCTAGGCCAGAACCACTTGTAGGACTCTCCTGGAGCACCTGCCGGGCATGCGGGAACCACCTCTCAGACGTGCCAGAACCACGTGCGGCACATGACGGAACCCATTACCGGACAGACCGGAACCACCTGCTGGACACGCCAGAATCACCTGCCAAGAACACCGGAACCACCTGAACAGCTCGCCAGAAACACCTGCCGGGCATGCCAAAATCACCTGCCGGCTACACCAGAACCTCTTGCCGGACACTCCGGAATCACCTGCCAGACATGATGCAACCAAATGTCAGACGTGCCAGAACCACGTGCCAGAGACACCGGATGCAACTGCCGAGCATGCCGGAACCTCCTGCTCAACTCGCTGTAACCACCTGCCGGGGACGCCAAAATCACCTGTCAGCTAGGCCAGAACCACGTGGCGGACTCTATGGAATCACCCGCCGGGCATGCCGGAACCAGCTCTCAGACGTGCCAGAAGCACGTGCCGGACACGCCGGAACCACCTACTAGAGAGACCGGAACCACCTGCCAGACCCGCCTGAACCACCTGCTGAGTACGCTGGAACAACCTGCTCTACTCGCTGGAGCCACCTGCTGGACGCGCCAAAATCACCTGATGGCTACGCCAGCACCACTCGGCAGACAAGCCAGAATCACCTGCAGGGTATGCCGGAACCACCTCTCAGACGTGCCAGAACCCCTTGTCGGACACTCCGGAATCACCTGTCAGGCATGCCGGAACCACCTCTCGAGCGTGCCAGAATGACGTGCCAGAGACACCGGATGCACCTGCCGAGCACGCCGGAACCTCCTCTTCGACTCGCCGGAACCACCAGCCAGAGACGCCAAAATCCCCTGCCAGGTAGGCCAGAATCACATGGCGGACGCTCCGGAATCTCCCGCCGGGAAGGTAGGAACCACCTCTCAAACATACTGGAAGCACGTGCCGGACATGCCGGCACCACGTACTGGACAGACCAGAAACACCTGCCGGACCTGCCTGAACCACCTGCTGAGCACACCGGAACAACTTGCTCGACTCGCTGGAGCCACCTGCTGGACACCCCAAAATCACCAGCCAGCTATGCCAGAACCACTTGCCGTACACTCCGGAATCACCTGCTGGTTACACCAGAGCCACTTGGTGGACAATCCAGAATCACCTGCCGGACATGCCAGAACCACCTGTCACACATGCCGGAACCACGTGCCTGACACGCCGGAACCACCTCGCGCACAGACCGGAACCACCTACCAGACATGCCTGAACCACCTGCCGAGCATGCCGGAACCACCTGCCGGACACGCCAAAATCACCTGCGGGCTAGGCCAGAACCACTTGTAGGACTCTCCTGGAGCACCTGCCGGGCATGCGGGAACCACCTCTCAGACGTGCCAGAACCACGTGCGGCACATGACGGAACCCATTACCGGACAGACCGGAACCACCTGCTGGACACGCCAGAATCACCTGCCAAGAACACCGGAACCACCTGAACAGCTCGCCAGAAACACCTGCCGGGCATGCCAAAATCACCTGCCGGCTACACCAGAACCTCTTGCCGGACACTCCGGAATCACCTGCCAGACATGATGCAACCAAATGTCAGACGTGCCAGAACCACGTGCCAGAGACACCGGATGCAACTGCCGAGCATGCCGGAACCTCCTGCTCAACTCGCTGTAACCACCTGCCGGGGACGCCAAAATCACCTGTCAGCTAGGCCAGAACCACGTGGCGGACTCTATGGAATCACCCGCCGGGCATGCCGGAACCAGCTCTCAGACGTGCCAGAAGCACGTGCCGGACACGCCGGAACCACCTACTAGAGAGACCGGAACCACCTGCCAGACCCGCCTGAACCACCTGCTGAGTACGCTGGAACAACCTGCTCTACTCGCTGGAGCCACCTGCTGGACGCGCCAAAATCACCTGATGGCTACGCCAGCACCACTCGGCAGACAAGCCAGAATCACCTGCAGGGTATGCCGGAACCACCTCTCAGACGTGCCAGAACCCCTTGTCGGACACTCCGGAATCACCTGTCAGGCATGCCGGAACCACCTCTCGAGCGTGCCAGAATGACGTGCCAGAGACACCGGATGCACCTGCCGAGCACGCCGGAACCTCCTCTTCGACTCGCCGGAACCACCAGCCAGAGACGCCAAAATCCCCTGCCAGGTAGGCCAGAATCACATGGCGGACGCTCCGGAATCTCCCGCCGGGAAGGTAGGAACCACCTCTCAAACATACTGGAAGCACGTGCCGGACATGCCGGCACCACGTACTGGACAGACCAGAAACACCTGCCGGACCTGCCTGAACCACCTGCTGAGCACACCGGAACAACTTGCTCGACTCGCTGGAGCCACCTGCTGGACACCCCAAAATCACCAGCCAGCTATGCCAGAACCACTTGCCGTACACTCCGGAATCACCTGCTGGTTACACCAGAGCCACTTGGTGGACAATCCAGAATCACCTGCCGGACATGCCAGAACCACCTGTCACACATGCCGGAACCACGTGCCTGACACGCCGGAACCACCTCGCGCACAGACCGGAACCACCTACCAGACATGCCTGAACCACCTGCCGAGCATGCCGGAACCACCTGCCGGACACGCCAAAATCACCTGCGGGCTAGGCCAGAACCACTTGTAGGACTCTCCTGGAGCACCTGCCGGGCATGCGGGAACCACCTCTCAGACGTGCCAGAACCACGTGCGGCACATGACGGAACCCATTACCGGACAGACCGGAACCACCTGCTGGACACGCCAGAATCACCTGCCAAGAACACCGGAACCACCTGAACAGCTCGCCAGAAACACCTGCCGGGCATGCCAAAATCACCTGCCGGCTACACCAGAACCTCTTGCCGGACACTCCGGAATCACCTGCCAGACATGATGCAACCAAATGTCAGACGTGCCAGAACCACGTGCCAGAGACACCGGATGCAACTGCCGAGCATGCCGGAACCTCCTGCTCAACTCGCTGTAACCACCTGCCGGGGACGCCAAAATCACCTGTCAGCTAGGCCAGAACCACGTGGCGGACTCTATGGAATCACCCGCCGGGCATGCCGGAACCAGCTCTCAGACGTGCCAGAAGCACGTGCCGGACACGCCGGAACCACCTACTAGAGAGACCGGAACCACCTGCCAGACCCGCCTGAACCACCTGCTGAGTACGCTGGAACAACCTGCTCTACTCGCTGGAGCCACCTGCTGGACGCGCCAAAATCACCTGATGGCTACGCCAGCACCACTCGGCAGACAAGCCAGAATCACCTGCAGGGTATGCCGGAACCACCTCTCAGACGTGCCAGAACCCCTTGTCGGACACTCCGGAATCACCTGTCAGGCATGCCGGAACCACCTCTCGAGCGTGCCAGAATGACGTGCCAGAGACACCGGATGCACCTGCCGAGCACGCCGGAACCTCCTCTTCGACTCGCCGGAACCACCAGCCAGAGACGCCAAAATCCCCTGCCAGGTAGGCCAGAATCACATGGCGGACGCTCCGGAATCTCCCGCCGGGAAGGTAGGAACCACCTCTCAAACATACTGGAAGCACGTGCCGGACATGCCGGCACCACGTACTGGACAGACCAGAAACACCTGCCGGACCTGCCTGAACCACCTGCTGAGCACACCGGAACAACTTGCTCGACTCGCTGGAGCCACCTGCTGGACACCCCAAAATCACCAGCCAGCTATGCCAGAACCACTTGCCGTACACTCCGGAATCACCTGCTGGTTACACCAGAGCCACTTGGTGGACAATCCAGAATCACCTGCCGGACATGCCAGAACCACCTGTCACACATGCCGGAACCACGTGCCTGACACGCCGGAACCACCTCGCGGACAGACCGGAACCACCTACCAGACATGCCTGAACCACCTGCCGAGCATGCCGGAACCACCTGCCGGACACGCCAAAACCACCTGCGGGCTAGGCCAGAACCACTTGTAGGACTCTCCTGGAGCACCTGCCGGGCATGCGGGAACCACCTCTCAGACGTGCCAGAACCACGTGCGGCACATGACGGAACCCATTACCGGACAGACCGGAACCACCTGCTGGACACGCCAGAATCACCTGCCAAGAACACCGGAACCACCTGAACAGCTCGCCAGAAACACCTGCCGGGCATGCCAAAATCACCTGCCGGCTACACCAGAACCTCTTGCCGGACACTCCGGAATCACCTGCCAGACATGATGCAACCAAATGTCAGACGTGCCAGAACCACGTGCCAGAGACACCGGATGCAACTGCCGAGCATGCCGGAACCTCCTGCTCAACTCGCTGTAACCACCTGCCGGGGACGCCAAAATCACCTGTCAGCTAGGCCAGAACCACGTGGCGGACTCTATGGAATCACCCGCCGGGCATGCCGGAACCAGCTCTCAGACGTGCCAGAAGCACGTGCCGGACACGCCGGAACCACCTACTAGAGAGACCGGAACCACCTGCCAGACCCGCCTGAACCACCTGCTGAGTACGCTGGAACAACCTGCTCTACTCGCTGGAGCCACCTGCTGGACGCGCCAAAATCACCTGATGGCTACGCCAGCACCACTCGGCAGACAAGCCAGAATCACCTGCAGGGTATGCCGGAACCACCTCTCAGACGTGCCAGAACCCCTTGTCGGACACTCCGGAATCACCTGTCAGGCATGCCGGAACCACCTCTCGAGCGTGCCAGAATGACGTGCCAGAGACACCGGATGCACCTGCCGAGCACGCCGGAACCTCCTCTTCGACTCGCCGGAACCACCAGCCAGAGACGCCAAAATCCCCTGCCAGGTAGGCCAGAATCACATGGCGGACGCTCCGGAATCTCCCGCCGGGAAGGTAGGAACCACCTCTCAAACATACTGGAAGCACGTGCCGGACATGCCGGCACCACGTACTGGACAGACCAGAAACACCTGCCGGACCTGCCTGAACCACCTGCTGAGCACACCGGAACAACTTGCTCGACTCGCTGGAGCCACCTGCTGGACACCCCAAAATCACCAGCCAGCTATGCCAGAACCACTTGCCGTACACTCCGGAATCACCTGCTGGTTACACCAGAGCCACTTGGTGGACAATCCAGAATCACCTGCCGGACATGCCAGAACCACCTGTCACACATGCCGGAACCACGTGCCTGACACGCCGGAACCACCTCGCGGACAGACCGGAACCACCTACCAGACATGCCTGAACCACCTGCCGAGCATGCCGGAACCACCTGCCGGACACGCCAAAACCACCTGCGGGCTAGGCCAGAACCACTTGTAGGACTCTCCTGGAGCACCTGCCGGGCATGCGGGAACCACCTCTCAGACGTGCCAGAACCACGTGCGGCACATGACGGAACCCATTACCGGACAGACCGGAACCACCTGCTGGACACGCCAGAATCACCTGCCAAGAACACCGGAACCACCTGAACAGCTCGCCAGAAACACCTGCCGGGCATGCCAAAATCACCTGCCGGCTACACCAGAACCTCTTGCCGGACACTCCGGAATCACCTGCCAGACATGATGCAACCAAATGTCAGACGTGCCAGAACCACGTGCCAGAGACACCGGATGCAACTGCCGAGCATGCCGGAACCTCCTGCTCAACTCGCTGTAACCACCTGCCGGGGACGCCAAAATCACCTGTCAGCTAGGCCAGAACCACGTGGCGGACTCTATGGAATCACCCGCCGGGCATGCCGGAACCAGCTCTCAGACGTGCCAGAAGCACGTGCCGGACACGCCGGAACCACCTACTAGAGAGACCGGAACCACCTGCCAGACCCGCCTGAACCACCTGCTGAGTACGCTGGAACAACCTGCTCTACTCGCTGGAGCCACCTGCTGGACGCGCCAAAATCACCTGATGGCTACGCCAGCACCACTCGGCAGACAAGCCAGAATCACCTGCAGGGTATGCCGGAACCACCTCTCAGACGTGCCAGAACCCCTTGTCGGACACTCCGGAATCACCTGTCAGGCATGCCGGAACCACCTCTCGAGCGTGCCAGAATGACGTGCCAGAGACACCGGATGCACCTGCCGAGCACGCCGGAACCTCCTCTTCGACTCGCCGGAACCACCAGCCAGAGACGCCAAAATCCCCTGCCAGGTAGGCCAGAATCACATGGCGGACGCTCCGGAATCTCCCGCCGGGAAGGTAGGAACCACCTCTCAAACATACTGGAAGCACGTGCCGGACATGCCGGCACCACGTACTGGACAGACCAGAAACACCTGCCGGACCTGCCTGAACCACCTGCTGAGCACACCGGAACAACTTGCTCGACTCGCTGGAGCCACCTGCTGGACACCCCAAAATCACCAGCCAGCTATGCCAGAACCACTTGCCGTACACTCCGGAATCACCTGCTGGTTACACCAGAGCCACTTGGTGGACAATCCAGAATCACCTGCCGGACATGCCAGAACCACCTGTCACACATGCCGGAACCACGTGCCTGACACGCCGGAACCACCTCGCGGACAGACCGGAACCACCTACCAGACATGCCTGAACCACCTGCCGAGCATGCCGGAACCACCTGCCGGACACGCCAAAACCACCTGCGGGCTAGGCCAGAACCACTTGTAGGACTCTCCTGGAGCACCTGCCGGGCATGCGGGAACCACCTCTCAGACGTGCCAGAACCACGTGCGGCACATGACGGAACCCATTACCGGACAGACCGGAACCACCTGCTGGACACGCCAGAATCACCTGCCAAGAACACCGGAACCACCTGAACAGCTCGCCAGAAACACCTGCCGGGCATGCCAAAATCACCTGCCGGCTACACCAGAACCTCTTGCCGGACACTCCGGAATCACCTGCCAGACATGATGCAACCAAATGTCAGACGTGCCAGAACCACGTGCCAGAGACACCGGATGCAACTGCCGAGCATGCCGGAACCTCCTGCTCAACTCGCTGTAACCACCTGCCGGGGACGCCAAAATCACCTGTCAGCTAGGCCAGAACCACGTGGCGGACTCTATGGAATCACCCGCCGGGCATGCCGGAACCAGCTCTCAGACGTGCCAGAAGCACGTGCCGGACACGCCGGAACCACCTACTAGAGAGACCGGAACCACCTGCCAGACCCGCCTGAACCACCTGCTGAGTACGCTGGAACAACCTGCTCTACTCGCTGGAGCCACCTGCTGGACGCGCCAAAATCACCTGATGGCTACGCCAGCACCACTCGGCAGACAAGCCAGAATCACCTGCAGGGTATGCCGGAACCACCTCTCAGACGTGCCAGAACCCCTTGTCGGACACTCCGGAATCACCTGTCAGGCATGCCGGAACCACCTCTCGAGCGTGCCAGAATGACGTGCCAGAGACACCGGATGCACCTGCCGAGCACGCCGGAACCTCCTCTTCGACTCGCCGGAACCACCAGCCAGAGACGCCAAAATCCCCTGCCAGGTAGGCCAGAATCACATGGCGGACGCTCCGGAATCTCCCGCCGGGAAGGTAGGAACCACCTCTCAAACATACTGGAAGCACGTGCCGGACATGCCGGCACCACGTACTGGACAGACCAGAAACACCTGCCGGACCTGCCTGAACCACCTGCTGAGCACACCGGAACAACTTGCTCGACTCGCTGGAGCCACCTGCTGGACACCCCAAAATCACCAGCCAGCTATGCCAGAACCACTTGCCGTACACTCCGGAATCACCTGCTGGTTACACCAGAGCCACTTGGTGGACAATCCAGAATCACCTGCCGGACATGCCAGAACCACCTGTCACACATGCCGGAACCACGTGCCTGACACGCCGGAACCACCTCGCGGACAGACCGGAACCACCTACCAGACATGCCTGAACCACCTGCCGAGCATGCCGGAACCACCTGCCGGACACGCCAAAACCACCTGCGGGCTAGGCCAGAACCACTTGTAGGACTCTCCTGGAGCACCTGCCGGGCATGCGGGAACCACCTCTCAGACGTGCCAGAACCACGTGCGGCACATGACGGAACCCATTACCGGACAGACCGGAACCACCTGCTGGACACGCCAGAATCACCTGCCAAGAACACCGGAACCACCTGAACAGCTCGCCAGAAACACCTGCCGGGCATGCCAAAATCACCTGCCGGCTACACCAGAACCTCTTGCCGGACACTCCGGAATCACCTGCCAGACATGATGCAACCAAATGTCAGACGTGCCAGAACCACGTGCCAGAGACACCGGATGCAACTGCCGAGCATGCCGGAACCTCCTGCTCAACTCGCTGTAACCACCTGCCGGGGACGCCAAAATCACCTGTCAGCTAGGCCAGAACCACGTGGCGGACTCTATGGAATCACCCGCCGGGCATGCCGGAACCAGCTCTCAGACGTGCCAGAAGCACGTGCCGGACACGCCGGAACCACCTACTAGAGAGACCGGAACCACCTGCCAGACCCGCCTGAACCACCTGCTGAGTACGCTGGAACAACCTGCTCTACTCGCTGGAGCCACCTGCTGGACGCGCCAAAATCACCTGATGGCTACGCCAGCACCACTCGGCAGACAAGCCAGAATCACCTGCAGGGTATGCCGGAACCACCTCTCAGACGTGCCAGAACCCCTTGTCGGACACTCCGGAATCACCTGTCAGGCATGCCGGAACCACCTCTCGAGCGTGCCAGAATGACGTGCCAGAGACACCGGATGCACCTGCCGAGCACGCCGGAACCTCCTCTTCGACTCGCCGGAACCACCAGCCAGAGACGCCAAAATCCCCTGCCAGGTAGGCCAGAATCACATGGCGGACGCTCCGGAATCTCCCGCCGGGAAGGTAGGAACCACCTCTCAAACATACTGGAAGCACGTGCCGGACATGCCGGCACCACGTACTGGACAGACCAGAAACACCTGCCGGACCTGCCTGAACCACCTGCTGAGCACACCGGAACAACTTGCTCGACTCGCTGGAGCCACCTGCTGGACACCCCAAAATCACCAGCCAGCTATGCCAGAACCACTTGCCGTACACTCCGGAATCACCTGCTGGTTACACCAGAGCCACTTGGTGGACAATCCAGAATCACCTGCCGGACATGCCAGAACCACCTGTCACACATGCCGGAACCACGTGCCTGACACGCCGGAACCACCTCGCGGACAGACCGGAACCACCTACCAGACATGCCTGAACCACCTGCCGAGCATGCCGGAACCACCTGCCGGACACGCCAAAACCACCTGCGGGCTAGGCCAGAACCACTTGTAGGACTCTCCTGGAGCACCTGCCGGGCATGCGGGAACCACCTCTCAGACGTGCCAGAACCACGTGCGGCACATGACGGAACCCATTACCGGACAGACCGGAACCACCTGCTGGACACGCCAGAATCACCTGCCAAGAACACCGGAACCACCTGAACAGCTCGCCAGAAACACCTGCCGGGCATGCCAAAATCACCTGCCGGCTACACCAGAACCTCTTGCCGGACACTCCGGAATCACCTGCCAGACATGATGCAACCAAATGTCAGACGTGCCAGAACCACGTGCCAGAGACACCGGATGCAACTGCCGAGCATGCCGGAACCTCCTGCTCAACTCGCTGTAACCACCTGCCGGGGACGCCAAAATCACCTGTCAGCTAGGCCAGAACCACGTGGCGGACTCTATGGAATCACCCGCCGGGCATGCCGGAACCAGCTCTCAGACGTGCCAGAAGCACGTGCCGGACACGCCGGAACCACCTACTAGAGAGACCGGAACCACCTGCCAGACCCGCCTGAACCACCTGCTGAGTACGCTGGAACAACCTGCTCTACTCGCTGGAGCCACCTGCTGGACGCGCCAAAATCACCTGATGGCTACGCCAGCACCACTCGGCAGACAAGCCAGAATCACCTGCAGGGTATGCCGGAACCACCTCTCAGACGTGCCAGAACCCCTTGTCGGACACTCCGGAATCACCTGTCAGGCATGCCGGAACCACCTCTCGAGCGTGCCAGAATGACGTGCCAGAGACACCGGATGCACCTGCCGAGCACGCCGGAACCTCCTCTTCGACTCGCCGGAACCACCAGCCAGAGACGCCAAAATCCCCTGCCAGGTAGGCCAGAATCACATGGCGGACGCTCCGGAATCTCCCGCCGGGAAGGTAGGAACCACCTCTCAAACATACTGGAAGCACGTGCCGGACATGCCGGCACCACGTACTGGACAGACCAGAAACACCTGCCGGACCTGCCTGAACCACCTGCTGAGCACACCGGAACAACTTGCTCGACTCGCTGGAGCCACCTGCTGGACACCCCAAAATCACCAGCCAGCTATGCCAGAACCACTTGCCGTACACTCCGGAATCACCTGCTGGTTACACCAGAGCCACTTGGTGGACAATCCAGAATCACCTGCCGGACATGCCAGAACCACCTGTCACACATGCCGGAACCACGTGCCTGACACGCCGGAACCACCTCGCGGACAGACCGGAACCACCTACCAGACATGCCTGAACCACCTGCCGAGCATGCCGGAACCACCTGCCGGACACGCCAAAACCACCTGCGGGCTAGGCCAGAACCACTTGTAGGACTCTCCTGGAGCACCTGCCGGGCATGCGGGAACCACCTCTCAGACGTGCCAGAACCACGTGCGGCACATGACGGAACCCATTACCGGACAGACCGGAACCACCTGCTGGACACGCCAGAATCACCTGCCAAGAACACCGGAACCACCTGAACAGCTCGCCAGAAACACCTGCCGGGCATGCCAAAATCACCTGCCGGCTACACCAGAACCTCTTGCCGGACACTCCGGAATCACCTGCCAGACATGATGCAACCAAATGTCAGACGTGCCAGAACCACGTGCCAGAGACACCGGATGCAACTGCCGAGCATGCCGGAACCTCCTGCTCAACTCGCTGTAACCACCTGCCGGGGACGCCAAAATCACCTGTCAGCTAGGCCAGAACCACGTGGCGGACTCTATGGAATCACCCGCCGGGCATGCCGGAACCAGCTCTCAGACGTGCCAGAAGCACGTGCCGGACACGCCGGAACCACCTACTAGAGAGACCGGAACCACCTGCCAGACCCGCCTGAACCACCTGCTGAGTACGCTGGAACAACCTGCTCTACTCGCTGGAGCCACCTGCTGGACGCGCCAAAATCACCTGATGGCTACGCCAGCACCACTCGGCAGACAAGCCAGAATCACCTGCAGGGTATGCCGGAACCACCTCTCAGACGTGCCAGAACCCCTTGTCGGACACTCCGGAATCACCTGTCAGGCATGCCGGAACCACCTCTCGAGCGTGCCAGAATGACGTGCCAGAGACACCGGATGCACCTGCCGAGCACGCCGGAACCTCCTCTTCGACTCGCCGGAACCACCAGCCAGAGACGCCAAAATCCCCTGCCAGGTAGGCCAGAATCACATGGCGGACGCTCCGGAATCTCCCGCCGGGAAGGTAGGAACCACCTCTCAAACATACTGGAAGCACGTGCCGGACATGCCGGCACCACGTACTGGACAGACCAGAAACACCTGCCGGACCTGCCTGAACCACCTGCTGAGCACACCGGAACAACTTGCTCGACTCGCTGGAGCCACCTGCTGGACACCCCAAAATCACCAGCCAGCTATGCCAGAACCACTTGCCGTACACTCCGGAATCACCTGCTGGTTACACCAGAGCCACTTGGTGGACAATCCAGAATCACCTGCCGGACATGCCAGAACCACCTGTCACACATGCCGGAACCACGTGCCTGACACGCCGGAACCACCTCGCGGACAGACCGGAACCACCTACCAGACATGCCTGAACCACCTGCCGAGCATGCCGGAACCACCTGCCGGACACGCCAAAACCACCTGCGGGCTAGGCCAGAACCACTTGTAGGACTCTCCTGGAGCACCTGCCGGGCATGCGGGAACCACCTCTCAGACGTGCCAGAACCACGTGCGGCACATGACGGAACCCATTACCGGACAGACCGGAACCACCTGCTGGACACGCCAGAATCACCTGCCAAGAACACCGGAACCACCTGAACAGCTCGCCAGAAACACCTGCCGGGCATGCCAAAATCACCTGCCGGCTACACCAGAACCTCTTGCCGGACACTCCGGAATCACCTGCCAGACATGATGCAACCAAATGTCAGACGTGCCAGAACCACGTGCCAGAGACACCGGATGCAACTGCCGAGCATGCCGGAACCTCCTGCTCAACTCGCTGTAACCACCTGCCGGGGACGCCAAAATCACCTGTCAGCTAGGCCAGAACCACGTGGCGGACTCTATGGAATCACCCGCCGGGCATGCCGGAACCAGCTCTCAGACGTGCCAGAAGCACGTGCCGGACACGCCGGAACCACCTACTAGAGAGACCGGAACCACCTGCCAGACCCGCCTGAACCACCTGCTGAGTACGCTGGAACAACCTGCTCTACTCGCTGGAGCCACCTGCTGGACGCGCCAAAATCACCTGATGGCTACGCCAGCACCACTCGGCAGACAAGCCAGAATCACCTGCAGGGTATGCCGGAACCACCTCTCAGACGTGCCAGAACCCCTTGTCGGACACTCCGGAATCACCTGTCAGGCATGCCGGAACCACCTCTCGAGCGTGCCAGAATGACGTGCCAGAGACACCGGATGCACCTGCCGAGCACGCCGGAACCTCCTCTTCGACTCGCCGGAACCACCAGCCAGAGACGCCAAAATCCCCTGCCAGGTAGGCCAGAATCACATGGCGGACGCTCCGGAATCTCCCGCCGGGAAGGTAGGAACCACCTCTCAAACATACTGGAAGCACGTGCCGGACATGCCGGCACCACGTACTGGACAGACCAGAAACACCTGCCGGACCTGCCTGAACCACCTGCTGAGCACACCGGAACAACTTGCTCGACTCGCTGGAGCCACCTGCTGGACACCCCAAAATCACCAGCCAGCTATGCCAGAACCACTTGCCGTACACTCCGGAATCACCTGCTGGTTACACCAGAGCCACTTGGTGGACAATCCAGAATCACCTGCCGGACATGCCAGAACCACCTGTCACACATGCCGGAACCACGTGCCTGACACGCCGGAACCACCTCGCGGACAGACCGGAACCACCTACCAGACATGCCTGAACCACCTGCCGAGCATGCCGGAACCACCTGCCGGACACGCCAAAACCACCTGCGGGCTAGGCCAGAACCACTTGTAGGACTCTCCTGGAGCACCTGCCGGGCATGCGGGAACCACCTCTCAGACGTGCCAGAACCACGTGCGGCACATGACGGAACCCATTACCGGACAGACCGGAACCACCTGCTGGACACGCCAGAATCACCTGCCAAGAACACCGGAACCACCTGAACAGCTCGCCAGAAACACCTGCCGGGCATGCCAAAATCACCTGCCGGCTACACCAGAACCTCTTGCCGGACACTCCGGAATCACCTGCCAGACATGATGCAACCAAATGTCAGACGTGCCAGAACCACGTGCCAGAGACACCGGATGCAACTGCCGAGCATGCCGGAACCTCCTGCTCAACTCGCTGTAACCACCTGCCGGGGACGCCAAAATCACCTGTCAGCTAGGCCAGAACCACGTGGCGGACTCTATGGAATCACCCGCCGGGCATGCCGGAACCAGCTCTCAGACGTGCCAGAAGCACGTGCCGGACACGCCGGAACCACCTACTAGAGAGACCGGAACCACCTGCCAGACCCGCCTGAACCACCTGCTGAGTACGCTGGAACAACCTGCTCTACTCGCTGGAGCCACCTGCTGGACGCGCCAAAATCACCTGATGGCTACGCCAGCACCACTCGGCAGACAAGCCAGAATCACCTGCAGGGTATGCCGGAACCACCTCTCAGACGTGCCAGAACCCCTTGTCGGACACTCCGGAATCACCTGTCAGGCATGCCGGAACCACCTCTCGAGCGTGCCAGAATGACGTGCCAGAGACACCGGATGCACCTGCCGAGCACGCCGGAACCTCCTCTTCGACTCGCCGGAACCACCAGCCAGAGACGCCAAAATCCCCTGCCAGGTAGGCCAGAATCACATGGCGGACGCTCCGGAATCTCCCGCCGGGAAGGTAGGAACCACCTCTCAAACATACTGGAAGCACGTGCCGGACATGCCGGCACCACGTACTGGACAGACCAGAAACACCTGCCGGACCTGCCTGAACCACCTGCTGAGCACACCGGAACAACTTGCTCGACTCGCTGGAGCCACCTGCTGGACACCCCAAAATCACCAGCCAGCTATGCCAGAACCACTTGCCGTACACTCCGGAATCACCTGCTGGTTACACCAGAGCCACTTGGTGGACAATCCAGAATCACCTGCCGGACATGCCAGAACCACCTGTCACACATGCCGGAACCACGTGCCTGACACGCCGGAACCACCTCGCGGACAGACCGGAACCACCTACCAGACATGCCTGAACCACCTGCCGAGCATGCCGGAACCACCTGCCGGACACGCCAAAACCACCTGCGGGCTAGGCCAGAACCACTTGTAGGACTCTCCTGGAGCACCTGCCGGGCATGCGGGAACCACCTCTCAGACGTGCCAGAACCACGTGCGGCACATGACGGAACCCATTACCGGACAGACCGGAACCACCTGCTGGACACGCCAGAATCACCTGCCAAGAACACCGGAACCACCTGAACAGCTCGCCAGAAACACCTGCCGGGCATGCCAAAATCACCTGCCGGCTACACCAGAACCTCTTGCCGGACACTCCGGAATCACCTGCCAGACATGATGCAACCAAATGTCAGACGTGCCAGAACCACGTGCCAGAGACACCGGATGCAACTGCCGAGCATGCCGGAACCTCCTGCTCAACTCGCTGTAACCACCTGCCGGGGACGCCAAAATCACCTGTCAGCTAGGCCAGAACCACGTGGCGGACTCTATGGAATCACCCGCCGGGCATGCCGGAACCAGCTCTCAGACGTGCCAGAAGCACGTGCCGGACACGCCGGAACCACCTACTAGAGAGACCGGAACCACCTGCCAGACCCGCCTGAACCACCTGCTGAGTACGCTGGAACAACCTGCTCTACTCGCTGGAGCCACCTGCTGGACGCGCCAAAATCACCTGATGGCTACGCCAGCACCACTCGGCAGACAAGCCAGAATCACCTGCAGGGTATGCCGGAACCACCTCTCAGACGTGCCAGAACCCCTTGTCGGACACTCCGGAATCACCTGTCAGGCATGCCGGAACCACCTCTCGAGCGTGCCAGAATGACGTGCCAGAGACACCGGATGCACCTGCCGAGCACGCCGGAACCTCCTCTTCGACTCGCCGGAACCACCAGCCAGAGACGCCAAAATCCCCTGCCAGGTAGGCCAGAATCACATGGCGGACGCTCCGGAATCTCCCGCCGGGAAGGTAGGAACCACCTCTCAAACATACTGGAAGCACGTGCCGGACATGCCGGCACCACGTACTGGACAGACCAGAAACACCTGCCGGACCTGCCTGAACCACCTGCTGAGCACACCGGAACAACTTGCTCGACTCGCTGGAGCCACCTGCTGGACACCCCAAAATCACCAGCCAGCTATGCCAGAACCACTTGCCGTACACTCCGGAATCACCTGCTGGTTACACCAGAGCCACTTGGTGGACAATCCAGAATCACCTGCCGGACATGCCAGAACCACCTGTCACACATGCCGGAACCACGTGCCTGACACGCCGGAACCACCTCGCGGACAGACCGGAACCACCTACCAGACATGCCTGAACCACCTGCCGAGCATGCCGGAACCACCTGCCGGACACGCCAAAATCACCTGCGGGCTAGGCCAGAACCACTTGTAGGACTCTCCTGGAGCACCTGCCGGGCATGCGGGAACCACCTCTCAGACGTGCCAGAACCACGTGCGGCACATGACGGAACCCATTACCGGACAGACCGGAACCACCTGCTGGACACGCCAGAATCACCTGCCAAGAACACCGGAACCACCTGAACAGCTCGCCAGAAACACCTGCCGGGCATGCCAAAATCACCTGCCGGCTACACCAGAACCTCTTGCCGGACACTCCGGAATCACCTGCCAGACATGATGCAACCAAATGTCAGACGTGCCAGAACCACGTGCCAGAGACACCGGATGCAACTGCCGAGCATGCCGGAACCTCCTGCTCAACTCGCTGTAACCACCTGCCGGGGACGCCAAAATCACCTGTCAGCTAGGCCAGAACCACGTGGCGGACTCTATGGAATCACCCGCCGGGCATGCCGGAACCAGCTCTCAGACGTGCCAGAAGCACGTGCCGGACACGCCGGAACCACCTACTAGAGAGACCGGAACCACCTGCCAGACCCGCCTGAACCACCTGCTGAGTACGCTGGAACAACCTGCTCTACTCGCTGGAGCCACCTGCTGGACGCGCCAAAATCACCTGATGGCTACGCCAGCACCACTCGGCAGACAAGCCAGAATCACCTGCAGGGTATGCCGGAACCACCTCTCAGACGTGCCAGAACCCCTTGTCGGACACTCCGGAATCACCTGTCAGGCATGCCGGAACCACCTCTCGAGCGTGCCAGAATGACGTGCCAGAGACACCGGATGCACCTGCCGAGCACGCCGGAACCTCCTCTTCGACTCGCCGGAACCACCAGCCAGAGACGCCAAAATCCCCTGCCAGGTAGGCCAGAATCACATGGCGGACGCTCCGGAATCTCCCGCCGGGAAGGTAGGAACCACCTCTCAAACATACTGGAAGCACGTGCCGGACATGCCGGCACCACGTACTGGACAGACCAGAAACACCTGCCGGACCTGCCTGAACCACCTGCTGAGCACACCGGAACAACTTGCTCGACTCGCTGGAGCCACCTGCTGGACACCCCAAAATCACCAGCCAGCTATGCCAGAACCACTTGCCGTACACTCCGGAATCACCTGCTGGTTACACCAGAGCCACTTGGTGGACAATCCAGAATCACCTGCCGGACATGCCAGAACCACCTGTCACACATGCCGGAACCACGTGCCTGACACGCCGGAACCACCTCGCGGACAGACCGGAACCACCTACCAGACATGCCTGAACCACCTGCCGAGCATGCCGGAACCACCTGCCGGACACGCCAAAACCACCTGCGGGCTAGGCCAGAACCACTTGTAGGACTCTCCTGGAGCACCTGCCGGGCATGCGGGAACCACCTCTCAGACGTGCCAGAACCACGTGCGGCACATGACGGAACCCATTACCGGACAGACCGGAACCACCTGCTGGACACGCCAGAATCACCTGCCAAGAACACCGGAACCACCTGAACAGCTCGCCAGAAACACCTGCCGGGCATGCCAAAATCACCTGCCGGCTACACCAGAACCTCTTGCCGGACACTCCGGAATCACCTGCCAGACATGATGCAACCAAATGTCAGACGTGCCAGAACCACGTGCCAGAGACACCGGATGCAACTGCCGAGCATGCCGGAACCTCCTGCTCAACTCGCTGTAACCACCTGCCGGGGACGCCAAAATCACCTGTCAGCTAGGCCAGAACCACGTGGCGGACTCTATGGAATCACCCGCCGGGCATGCCGGAACCAGCTCTCAGACGTGCCAGAAGCACGTGCCGGACACGCCGGAACCACCTACTAGAGAGACCGGAACCACCTGCCAGACCCGCCTGAACCACCTGCTGAGTACGCTGGAACAACCTGCTCTACTCGCTGGAGCCACCTGCTGGACGCGCCAAAATCACCTGATGGCTACGCCAGCACCACTCGGCAGACAAGCCAGAATCACCTGCAGGGTATGCCGGAACCACCTCTCAGACGTGCCAGAACCCCTTGTCGGACACTCCGGAATCACCTGTCAGGCATGCCGGAACCACCTCTCGAGCGTGCCAGAATGACGTGCCAGAGACACCGGATGCACCTGCCGAGCACGCCGGAACCTCCTCTTCGACTCGCCGGAACCACCAGCCAGAGACGCCAAAATCCCCTGCCAGGTAGGCCAGAATCACATGGCGGACGCTCCGGAATCTCCCGCCGGGAAGGTAGGAACCACCTCTCAAACATACTGGAAGCACGTGCCGGACATGCCGGCACCACGTACTGGACAGACCAGAAACACCTGCCGGACCTGCCTGAACCACCTGCTGAGCACACCGGAACAACTTGCTCGACTCGCTGGAGCCACCTGCTGGACACCCCAAAATCACCAGCCAGCTATGCCAGAACCACTTGCCGTACACTCCGGAATCACCTGCTGGTTACACCAGAGCCACTTGGTGGACAATCCAGAATCACCTGCCGGACATGCCAGAACCACCTGTCACACATGCCGGAACCACGTGCCTGACACGCCGGAACCACCTCGCGGACAGACCGGAACCACCTACCAGACATGCCTGAACCACCTGCCGAGCATGCCGGAACCACCTGCCGGACACGCCAAAACCACCTGCGGGCTAGGCCAGAACCACTTGTAGGACTCTCCTGGAGCACCTGCCGGGCATGCGGGAACCACCTCTCAGACGTGCCAGAACCACGTGCGGCACATGACGGAACCCATTACCGGACAGACCGGAACCACCTGCTGGACACGCCAGAATCACCTGCCAAGAACACCGGAACCACCTGAACAGCTCGCCAGAAACACCTGCCGGGCATGCCAAAATCACCTGCCGGCTACACCAGAACCTCTTGCCGGACACTCCGGAATCACCTGCCAGACATGATGCAACCAAATGTCAGACGTGCCAGAACCACGTGCCAGAGACACCGGATGCAACTGCCGAGCATGCCGGAACCTCCTGCTCAACTCGCTGTAACCACCTGCCGGGGACGCCAAAATCACCTGTCAGCTAGGCCAGAACCACGTGGCGGACTCTATGGAATCACCCGCCGGGCATGCCGGAACCAGCTCTCAGACGTGCCAGAAGCACGTGCCGGACACGCCGGAACCACCTACTAGAGAGACCGGAACCACCTGCCAGACCCGCCTGAACCACCTGCTGAGTACGCTGGAACAACCTGCTCTACTCGCTGGAGCCACCTGCTGGACGCGCCAAAATCACCTGATGGCTACGCCAGCACCACTCGGCAGACAAGCCAGAATCACCTGCAGGGTATGCCGGAACCACCTCTCAGACGTGCCAGAACCCCTTGTCGGACACTCCGGAATCACCTGTCAGGCATGCCGGAACCACCTCTCGAGCGTGCCAGAATGACGTGCCAGAGACACCGGATGCACCTGCCGAGCACGCCGGAACCTCCTCTTCGACTCGCCGGAACCACCAGCCAGAGACGCCAAAATCCCCTGCCAGGTAGGCCAGAATCACATGGCGGACGCTCCGGAATCTCCCGCCGGGAAGGTAGGAACCACCTCTCAAACATACTGGAAGCACGTGCCGGACATGCCGGCACCACGTACTGGACAGACCAGAAACACCTGCCGGACCTGCCTGAACCACCTGCTGAGCACACCGGAACAACTTGCTCGACTCGCTGGAGCCACCTGCTGGACACCCCAAAATCACCAGCCAGCTATGCCAGAACCACTTGCCGTACACTCCGGAATCACCTGCTGGTTACACCAGAGCCACTTGGTGGACAATCCAGAATCACCTGCCGGACATGCCAGAACCACCTGTCACACATGCCGGAACCACGTGCCTGACACGCCGGAACCACCTCGCGGACAGACCGGAACCACCTACCAGACATGCCTGAACCACCTGCCGAGCATGCCGGAACCACCTGCCGGACACGCCAAAACCACCTGCGGGCTAGGCCAGAACCACTTGTAGGACTCTCCTGGAGCACCTGCCGGGCATGCGGGAACCACCTCTCAGACGTGCCAGAACCACGTGCGGCACATGACGGAACCCATTACCGGACAGACCGGAACCACCTGCTGGACACGCCAGAATCACCTGCCAAGAACACCGGAACCACCTGAACAGCTCGCCAGAAACACCTGCCGGGCATGCCAAAATCACCTGCCGGCTACACCAGAACCTCTTGCCGGACACTCCGGAATCACCTGCCAGACATGATGCAACCAAATGTCAGACGTGCCAGAACCACGTGCCAGAGACACCGGATGCAACTGCCGAGCATGCCGGAACCTCCTGCTCAACTCGCTGTAACCACCTGCCGGGGACGCCAAAATCACCTGTCAGCTAGGCCAGAACCACGTGGCGGACTCTATGGAATCACCCGCCGGGCATGCCGGAACCAGCTCTCAGACGTGCCAGAAGCACGTGCCGGACACGCCGGAACCACCTACTAGAGAGACCGGAACCACCTGCCAGACCCGCCTGAACCACCTGCTGAGTACGCTGGAACAACCTGCTCTACTCGCTGGAGCCACCTGCTGGACGCGCCAAAATCACCTGATGGCTACGCCAGCACCACTCGGCAGACAAGCCAGAATCACCTGCAGGGTATGCCGGAACCACCTCTCAGACGTGCCAGAACCCCTTGTCGGACACTCCGGAATCACCTGTCAGGCATGCCGGAACCACCTCTCGAGCGTGCCAGAATGACGTGCCAGAGACACCGGATGCACCTGCCGAGCACGCCGGAACCTCCTCTTCGACTCGCCGGAACCACCAGCCAGAGACGCCAAAATCCCCTGCCAGGTAGGCCAGAATCACATGGCGGACGCTCCGGAATCTCCCGCCGGGAAGGTAGGAACCACCTCTCAAACATACTGGAAGCACGTGCCGGACATGCCGGCACCACGTACTGGACAGACCAGAAACACCTGCCGGACCTGCCTGAACCACCTGCTGAGCACACCGGAACAACTTGCTCGACTCGCTGGAGCCACCTGCTGGACACCCCAAAATCACCAGCCAGCTATGCCAGAACCACTTGCCGTACACTCCGGAATCACCTGCTGGTTACACCAGAGCCACTTGGTGGACAATCCAGAATCACCTGCCGGACATGCCAGAACCACCTGTCACACATGCCGGAACCACGTGCCTGACACGCCGGAACCACCTCGCGGACAGACCGGAACCACCTACCAGACATGCCTGAACCACCTGCCGAGCATGCCGGAACCACCTGCCGGACACGCCAAAACCACCTGCGGGCTAGGCCAGAACCACTTGTAGGACTCTCCTGGAGCACCTGCCGGGCATGCGGGAACCACCTCTCAGACGTGCCAGAACCACGTGCGGCACATGACGGAACCCATTACCGGACAGACCGGAACCACCTGCTGGACACGCCAGAATCACCTGCCAAGAACACCGGAACCACCTGAACAGCTCGCCAGAAACACCTGCCGGGCATGCCAAAATCACCTGCCGGCTACACCAGAACCTCTTGCCGGACACTCCGGAATCACCTGCCAGACATGATGCAACCAAATGTCAGACGTGCCAGAACCACGTGCCAGAGACACCGGATGCAACTGCCGAGCATGCCGGAACCTCCTGCTCAACTCGCTGTAACCACCTGCCGGGGACGCCAAAATCACCTGTCAGCTAGGCCAGAACCACGTGGCGGACTCTATGGAATCACCCGCCGGGCATGCCGGAACCAGCTCTCAGACGTGCCAGAAGCACGTGCCGGACACGCCGGAACCACCTACTAGAGAGACCGGAACCACCTGCCAGACCCGCCTGAACCACCTGCTGAGTACGCTGGAACAACCTGCTCTACTCGCTGGAGCCACCTGCTGGACGCGCCAAAATCACCTGATGGCTACGCCAGCACCACTCGGCAGACAAGCCAGAATCACCTGCAGGGTATGCCGGAACCACCTCTCAGACGTGCCAGAACCCCTTGTCGGACACTCCGGAATCACCTGTCAGGCATGCCGGAACCACCTCTCGAGCGTGCCAGAATGACGTGCCAGAGACACCGGATGCACCTGCCGAGCACGCCGGAACCTCCTCTTCGACTCGCCGGAACCACCAGCCAGAGACGCCAAAATCCCCTGCCAGGTAGGCCAGAATCACATGGCGGACGCTCCGGAATCTCCCGCCGGGAAGGTAGGAACCACCTCTCAAACATACTGGAAGCACGTGCCGGACATGCCGGCACCACGTACTGGACAGACCAGAAACACCTGCCGGACCTGCCTGAACCACCTGCTGAGCACACCGGAACAACTTGCTCGACTCGCTGGAGCCACCTGCTGGACACCCCAAAATCACCAGCCAGCTATGCCAGAACCACTTGCCGTACACTCCGGAATCACCTGCTGGTTACACCAGAGCCACTTGGTGGACAATCCAGAATCACCTGCCGGACATGCCAGAACCACCTGTCACACATGCCGGAACCACGTGCCTGACACGCCGGAACCACCTCGCGGACAGACCGGAACCACCTACCAGACATGCCTGAACCACCTGCCGAGCATGCCGGAACCACCTGCCGGACACGCCAAAACCACCTGCGGGCTAGGCCAGAACCACTTGTAGGACTCTCCTGGAGCACCTGCCGGGCATGCGGGAACCACCTCTCAGACGTGCCAGAACCACGTGCGGCACATGACGGAACCCATTACCGGACAGACCGGAACCACCTGCTGGACACGCCAGAATCACCTGCCAAGAACACCGGAACCACCTGAACAGCTCGCCAGAAACACCTGCCGGGCATGCCAAAATCACCTGCCGGCTACACCAGAACCTCTTGCCGGACACTCCGGAATCACCTGCCAGACATGATGCAACCAAATGTCAGACGTGCCAGAACCACGTGCCAGAGACACCGGATGCAACTGCCGAGCATGCCGGAACCTCCTGCTCAACTCGCTGTAACCACCTGCCGGGGACGCCAAAATCACCTGTCAGCTAGGCCAGAACCACGTGGCGGACTCTATGGAATCACCCGCCGGGCATGCCGGAACCAGCTCTCAGACGTGCCAGAAGCACGTGCCGGACACGCCGGAACCACCTACTAGAGAGACCGGAACCACCTGCCAGACCCGCCTGAACCACCTGCTGAGTACGCTGGAACAACCTGCTCTACTCGCTGGAGCCACCTGCTGGACGCGCCAAAATCACCTGATGGCTACGCCAGCACCACTCGGCAGACAAGCCAGAATCACCTGCAGGGTATGCCGGAACCACCTCTCAGACGTGCCAGAACCCCTTGTCGGACACTCCGGAATCACCTGTCAGGCATGCCGGAACCACCTCTCGAGCGTGCCAGAATGACGTGCCAGAGACACCGGATGCACCTGCCGAGCACGCCGGAACCTCCTCTTCGACTCGCCGGAACCACCAGCCAGAGACGCCAAAATCCCCTGCCAGGTAGGCCAGAATCACATGGCGGACGCTCCGGAATCTCCCGCCGGGAAGGTAGGAACCACCTCTCAAACATACTGGAAGCACGTGCCGGACATGCCGGCACCACGTACTGGACAGACCAGAAACACCTGCCGGACCTGCCTGAACCACCTGCTGAGCACACCGGAACAACTTGCTCGACTCGCTGGAGCCACCTGCTGGACACCCCAAAATCACCAGCCAGCTATGCCAGAACCACTTGCCGTACACTCCGGAATCACCTGCTGGTTACACCAGAGCCACTTGGTGGACAATCCAGAATCACCTGCCGGACATGCCAGAACCACCTGTCACACATGCCGGAACCACGTGCCTGACACGCCGGAACCACCTCGCGGACAGACCGGAACCACCTACCAGACATGCCTGAACCACCTGCCGAGCATGCCGGAACCACCTGCCGGACACGCCAAAACCACCTGCGGGCTAGGCCAGAACCACTTGTAGGACTCTCCTGGAGCACCTGCCGGGCATGCGGGAACCACCTCTCAGACGTGCCAGAACCACGTGCGGCACATGACGGAACCCATTACCGGACAGACCGGAACCACCTGCTGGACACGCCAGAATCACCTGCCAAGAACACCGGAACCACCTGAACAGCTCGCCAGAAACACCTGCCGGGCATGCCAAAATCACCTGCCGGCTACACCAGAACCTCTTGCCGGACACTCCGGAATCACCTGCCAGACATGATGCAACCAAATGTCAGACGTGCCAGAACCACGTGCCAGAGACACCGGATGCAACTGCCGAGCATGCCGGAACCTCCTGCTCAACTCGCTGTAACCACCTGCCGGGGACGCCAAAATCACCTGTCAGCTAGGCCAGAACCACGTGGCGGACTCTATGGAATCACCCGCCGGGCATGCCGGAACCAGCTCTCAGACGTGCCAGAAGCACGTGCCGGACACGCCGGAACCACCTACTAGAGAGACCGGAACCACCTGCCAGACCCGCCTGAACCACCTGCTGAGTACGCTGGAACAACCTGCTCTACTCGCTGGAGCCACCTGCTGGACGCGCCAAAATCACCTGATGGCTACGCCAGCACCACTCGGCAGACAAGCCAGAATCACCTGCAGGGTATGCCGGAACCACCTCTCAGACGTGCCAGAACCCCTTGTCGGACACTCCGGAATCACCTGTCAGGCATGCCGGAACCACCTCTCGAGCGTGCCAGAATGACGTGCCAGAGACACCGGATGCACCTGCCGAGCACGCCGGAACCTCCTCTTCGACTCGCCGGAACCACCAGCCAGAGACGCCAAAATCCCCTGCCAGGTAGGCCAGAATCACATGGCGGACGCTCCGGAATCTCCCGCCGGGAAGGTAGGAACCACCTCTCAAACATACTGGAAGCACGTGCCGGACATGCCGGCACCACGTACTGGACAGACCAGAAACACCTGCCGGACCTGCCTGAACCACCTGCTGAGCACACCGGAACAACTTGCTCGACTCGCTGGAGCCACCTGCTGGACACCCCAAAATCACCAGCCAGCTATGCCAGAACCACTTGCCGTACACTCCGGAATCACCTGCTGGTTACACCAGAGCCACTTGGTGGACAATCCAGAATCACCTGCCGGACATGCCAGAACCACCTGTCACACATGCCGGAACCACGTGCCTGACACGCCGGAACCACCTCGCGGACAGACCGGAACCACCTACCAGACATGCCTGAACCACCTGCCGAGCATGCCGGAACCACCTGCCGGACACGCCAAAACCACCTGCGGGCTAGGCCAGAACCACTTGTAGGACTCTCCTGGAGCACCTGCCGGGCATGCGGGAACCACCTCTCAGACGTGCCAGAACCACGTGCGGCACATGACGGAACCCATTACCGGACAGACCGGAACCACCTGCTGGACACGCCAGAATCACCTGCCAAGAACACCGGAACCACCTGAACAGCTCGCCAGAAACACCTGCCGGGCATGCCAAAATCACCTGCCGGCTACACCAGAACCTCTTGCCGGACACTCCGGAATCACCTGCCAGACATGATGCAACCAAATGTCAGACGTGCCAGAACCACGTGCCAGAGACACCGGATGCAACTGCCGAGCATGCCGGAACCTCCTGCTCAACTCGCTGTAACCACCTGCCGGGGACGCCAAAATCACCTGTCAGCTAGGCCAGAACCACGTGGCGGACTCTATGGAATCACCCGCCGGGCATGCCGGAACCAGCTCTCAGACGTGCCAGAAGCACGTGCCGGACACGCCGGAACCACCTACTAGAGAGACCGGAACCACCTGCCAGACCCGCCTGAACCACCTGCTGAGTACGCTGGAACAACCTGCTCTACTCGCTGGAGCCACCTGCTGGACGCGCCAAAATCACCTGATGGCTACGCCAGCACCACTCGGCAGACAAGCCAGAATCACCTGCAGGGTATGCCGGAACCACCTCTCAGACGTGCCAGAACCCCTTGTCGGACACTCCGGAATCACCTGTCAGGCATGCCGGAACCACCTCTCGAGCGTGCCAGAATGACGTGCCAGAGACACCGGATGCACCTGCCGAGCACGCCGGAACCTCCTCTTCGACTCGCCGGAACCACCAGCCAGAGACGCCAAAATCCCCTGCCAGGTAGGCCAGAATCACATGGCGGACGCTCCGGAATCTCCCGCCGGGAAGGTAGGAACCACCTCTCAAACATACTGGAAGCACGTGCCGGACATGCCGGCACCACGTACTGGACAGACCAGAAACACCTGCCGGACCTGCCTGAACCACCTGCTGAGCACACCGGAACAACTTGCTCGACTCGCTGGAGCCACCTGCTGGACACCCCAAAATCACCAGCCAGCTATGCCAGAACCACTTGCCGTACACTCCGGAATCACCTGCTGGTTACACCAGAGCCACTTGGTGGACAATCCAGAATCACCTGCCGGACATGCCAGAACCACCTGTCACACATGCCGGAACCACGTGCCTGACACGCCGGAACCACCTCGCGGACAGACCGGAACCACCTACCAGACATGCCTGAACCACCTGCCGAGCATGCCGGAACCACCTGCCGGACACGCCAAAACCACCTGCGGGCTAGGCCAGAACCACTTGTAGGACTCTCCTGGAGCACCTGCCGGGCATGCGGGAACCACCTCTCAGACGTGCCAGAACCACGTGCGGCACATGACGGAACCCATTACCGGACAGACCGGAACCACCTGCTGGACACGCCAGAATCACCTGCCAAGAACACCGGAACCACCTGAACAGCTCGCCAGAAACACCTGCCGGGCATGCCAAAATCACCTGCCGGCTACACCAGAACCTCTTGCCGGACACTCCGGAATCACCTGCCAGACATGATGCAACCAAATGTCAGACGTGCCAGAACCACGTGCCAGAGACACCGGATGCAACTGCCGAGCATGCCGGAACCTCCTGCTCAACTCGCTGTAACCACCTGCCGGGGACGCCAAAATCACCTGTCAGCTAGGCCAGAACCACGTGGCGGACTCTATGGAATCACCCGCCGGGCATGCCGGAACCAGCTCTCAGACGTGCCAGAAGCACGTGCCGGACACGCCGGAACCACCTACTAGAGAGACCGGAACCACCTGCCAGACCCGCCTGAACCACCTGCTGAGTACGCTGGAACAACCTGCTCTACTCGCTGGAGCCACCTGCTGGACGCGCCAAAATCACCTGATGGCTACGCCAGCACCACTCGGCAGACAAGCCAGAATCACCTGCAGGGTATGCCGGAACCACCTCTCAGACGTGCCAGAACCCCTTGTCGGACACTCCGGAATCACCTGTCAGGCATGCCGGAACCACCTCTCGAGCGTGCCAGAATGACGTGCCAGAGACACCGGATGCACCTGCCGAGCACGCCGGAACCTCCTCTTCGACTCGCCGGAACCACCAGCCAGAGACGCCAAAATCCCCTGCCAGGTAGGCCAGAATCACATGGCGGACGCTCCGGAATCTCCCGCCGGGAAGGTAGGAACCACCTCTCAAACATACTGGAAGCACGTGCCGGACATGCCGGCACCACGTACTGGACAGACCAGAAACACCTGCCGGACCTGCCTGAACCACCTGCTGAGCACACCGGAACAACTTGCTCGACTCGCTGGAGCCACCTGCTGGACACCCCAAAATCACCAGCCAGCTATGCCAGAACCACTTGCCGTACACTCCGGAATCACCTGCTGGTTACACCAGAGCCACTTGGTGGACAATCCAGAATCACCTGCCGGACATGCCAGAACCACCTGTCACACATGCCGGAACCACGTGCCTGACACGCCGGAACCACCTCGCGGACAGACCGGAACCACCTACCAGACATGCCTGAACCACCTGCCGAGCATGCCGGAACCACCTGCCGGACACGCCAAAACCACCTGCGGGCTAGGCCAGAACCACTTGTAGGACTCTCCTGGAGCACCTGCCGGGCATGCGGGAACCACCTCTCAGACGTGCCAGAACCACGTGCGGCACATGACGGAACCCATTACCGGACAGACCGGAACCACCTGCTGGACACGCCAGAATCACCTGCCAAGAACACCGGAACCACCTGAACAGCTCGCCAGAAACACCTGCCGGGCATGCCAAAATCACCTGCCGGCTACACCAGAACCTCTTGCCGGACACTCCGGAATCACCTGCCAGACATGATGCAACCAAATGTCAGACGTGCCAGAACCACGTGCCAGAGACACCGGATGCAACTGCCGAGCATGCCGGAACCTCCTGCTCAACTCGCTGTAACCACCTGCCGGGGACGCCAAAATCACCTGTCAGCTAGGCCAGAACCACGTGGCGGACTCTATGGAATCACCCGCCGGGCATGCCGGAACCAGCTCTCAGACGTGCCAGAAGCACGTGCCGGACACGCCGGAACCACCTACTAGAGAGACCGGAACCACCTGCCAGACCCGCCTGAACCACCTGCTGAGTACGCTGGAACAACCTGCTCTACTCGCTGGAGCC